>NC_081314.1:31472938-31772938 GCF_026419965.1 Kogia breviceps
ACAATATTTTAAATAAAAGCAAAACGCTGGAAACAACCCAAGTGTTCAACAACAGGAGACCAGTTGAATCAACTATGGACAACTGCTCTTTCCTACCTTTAAATCCTATCAACATCTATTCGCTAAACACTCAGCCTACTATGTAAGTGTAATATCTTCTGTTTGTAGGGCATATGCTATTTTTACAGGCAACTTTCGCCTCATCTGTCTCTTACAGTAAAGGTATAAAGACACATCAGATAGAATCCCTACTCCACAGGAGGGTAAGTATATTTGGTGAGAAAAGACTGTCTGAAATAACCTAAGGTGTAAACAACAGCTCAAGGTCGCTATAAAGAGGTCATCATCAGTCAATACAAAAAGTCCTTTAACCAAAGCCATTATTTACCATTTCACTAATCCATTCTTTTAAAAGGAACGCACCCAGGGCTTCCCTGGTGGTGCAGTGGTTGAGAATCCGCCTGCCGATGCAGGGGACACGGGTTCGTGCCCCGGTCCGGGAAGATCCCACATGCCGCAGAGCGGCTGGGCCCGTGAGCCATGGCCGCTGAGCCTGCGCGTCCGGAGCCTGCGCTCCGCAATGGGAGAGGCCACAACAGTGAGAGGCCCCCGTACCACAAAAAAAAAAAAAAAAAAAAAAAGGAACGCACCCAAAAACATCTTCTGAAAAGAACCATAGTATGTTAGCTCATGGAGGAGTAAGGACAGTGAGAAGGTTAAACAAGAACAATAACCAAAAAAACAGGGTTGTAGGCAGGAATTTTTATCTAGGAGGTTTAGTTTTAACATATTCTGATCAAAGAGAACCACAGAGATCCAACTGTTCTTTTGTCATATGATGCTCAGGAACACATTCTAGAAAATCATCAAAGGTTGTTGACAAATGAATACATAGGTTCTTTACCCTCTCCCATCATGGAGCACTTTTCTGCCACCTGGGTGCTGAGTAAAAACTTAATACAAATAGGATCTGAAGTAGATCCTAAAGGGTATGTAGGAGGTGGATGTTAGAAAATACAACAACTCTCTCCATAAAATCTTTCCATTCTAGTGTTACTGACCCCTTCCTTATAAATACTACAGCCGTTCAGTGTTTGTCTTCATTTCAAATATTAACAGGTGTATTTTTCTTTACTAACACAAGTTGATAATGAATGTATTAAGTTGAACTATAGAAAAGTGCTGAAATTTAAGTTTTTTACCTCCCAAAAGAGGTAATTTCCAATGGTTTAAACTTCATCCCGATTCCTTGAATTGTCATTACCGTCTTCTCTTCATGTCTAGTCATTACTCGACTCAGGCTCTCCCTAGTGCTTTTACCATGACACACAATAGCTACTGAGCCTGTCTGCAACATCACCTACACACTCATCCCTCGGCATCAATCCACGAGCACAGGGCTGATCATGACATGCCTTTTTGCATACCTTACTCTCCCATACCTGAAAGCTTATTAGAATGCAACTGATCACAGGTGACATTTTTAAAGGATAATCTTAAAACAGCTCTAGTTTATCAAAAGGGTAACTCATTTTCAAATTCAACAGTTAAATTTTTATTAACTAACTACTCGGAAAAAACATTCCAAAAATGATTGTTACAGATTATAAAACTCCTGAAGAGCAAGAAAGTGACCATTATTAACTGCCCTTAGAACAATAATTTACATACAAAAGTGAATTACACTCACGGACCATTTCTATTATTTTGGTGAGTACGAAAAGCAGGAATAGAAAAAGGATAAACAAGCCGAAGGAACATTTAAGACACTGCTAAACACATACTTAGGAAAAGTCGAAGCAAATTTACATGTTTATACTACTGCAAAACGTGTCACACAACCTGAAGGACCTTCCTCACTTAACACAAAATAAAAATTAAAAAATAAATACTTAACTGCTTTAACACGAATGAAAAGCATATTATATGTTGATAAATGTCTAAATCATTAGTCAAAGAATAGGTATTGATTCTAACTATTCACTGGTGACAAAACTAGATAAATGAGTGTAAATCAAGAATTAATCACAATGAAAATTAACAAATTTCCCAAGAACAATTTTTAAAACAAGATAGCTATAAAACCTGTGTATTAGGGAAAAGAACAGAGCGGTGGGTACTTATTTCTCAGAGCTACTTTGACACACAATGGCTTAAATGAAGTAACATTCCCATTTAGATGTAAATATTGATGGGATAAGAAGTTTGTGTGTCAATAAATAACTCTTTAAAAACATTTATAAAGTTTAACAATGCGCTTTGCTGCTAGCAAGCATTAGAATGGAAATATACTTTGCTTGCTTTTCACAGCAATTTCCATTGGTAGTCATTTTCCAGCCTTTTTTTTCTTTTTTTGGTATCCGAGCACAAGTAACAGCCATTGGAAGGTGAAAAAAAATAAAAAATAAAAGATAATATTTTACATAATATAACATAATTTGTCAGGCATAAATATTAGAAATTTAAATAAAACAGATACAGATGCAGAGAAAGACACAGCCATATACCAAAACAAAACAGAGTCATCTTGAATCCTTAAGTAAGGGTCAGTCCTGGCTTCCTGATTACCCAGCACAACTAAGTTACAAAAACGTTAGAAATTCCCATGATACCAATTTTTCTCTCTTGCGAATTAGAGTAACCCATTTATACAGTTATAACAGCTGTTAAAAAACAAAATTCAACTGAGTAAATTTTAAAGATCTTATTGACTTTATCCAACAAACATGAATCGGCAGTATCCCATCTAGCAGACAAAAAGGAGCTCCGAAGAGGTGTACAAAATGAGAGATTTTTTTTACAGGCAGAAGGAACAGGGAACTTCTTTGCCTAAAAAGAAGTGGATTGGTTATGGCAAGATCACTCTCCTTTAGGGGACGGCAGGAGTCTATCAGGCAGATTACCGAACTAGTGCTTATTAGGCGATTCCTGATTGACCAGTTTAAGATTCCATCTCTGTGAGAGCCGAAACTATAATTGTCTCGGTTGGGTAACATGGGGCTTGGCATAACTGACTCCATTTTGGGCCTGCTGTCTTGTTTTTAACACAGCCAAATTCTATTTTAAAATACCTTAACAAATCAATAAACTATGACTTTGTACAGGTCAACTCTAACACTGAGTCTTTAGTAAAACTAAAATCCTGCTCCCAAAACCTCAAAGGATTTGCTCTCAGAATGGTTTTAACAATTTGTTTATTTAAATTGCAGTTTGATTTCATGGAAAAAAGGAAACTCTATAGAAAATACAAACATAACAGATTGTACAATATAAAATTATTACTTTAAATTACAAAGTAATATCAATAATGGCCAAGACTGTCTGAATAAAATTTAGGAAAAGCCACTTTAATAGCATACCATCAATGTCAAATGGAGTTCTCTTTTAAAAGCTTTCAATAATTATACACAAAGGACCAAAAAAAATTGCATGGGAAACGGACTTCAATATGGTCAAATATTAATGGTCATGAGCAGGGTTGAATTCATGTAGTTATATATGGGAAATCTTTTTTAATAGTCCCATAACAAATTACTGGTTATGAACACCAGATTGAAGGGAAATGAGAGAGATAAGGAAAAAGAGGATATTTCACCACTAGGAATTAGAAAACTCTGTAAAGGGCCACACAGTAAGTATTTTAGGCTTTGTGGGCCAGTCTCTCTCTTAACTTACTCAATTTTGCTATAAACTAATGAGCATGGCTGTATTACAGTAAAACTTTATTTACAGGCACTGAAATTTAAATTTCATATAAATGTCCCTGTGTCACAAAATACACTTTTCTTTTGACTTTTTAAAAAACATTTTAAAATGTAAAAGCCATTCTCGTTTGTGTTGTACAAAAATGGATGGCAGACCAGACTTAGGCATGAACCAGATTTAAGTCAACCCCTGCTCTAAGTCATCATGCTTAACCACACTGTCATCTCTTAACACAAAATAGAAACTAGACCCTTTCATCTCCCTCATTTTCTACGTCAATACTTCCTAAATATTTTAAGATCTATCTCTTACTTTCTATCAACAACATCTTAATTCAGAGTCATAATTTCTCACTTAGATAACTGCCAAAAAGCAGAACAAAATTTTTAAAATTCTATGTGATCTTGATGCCTCCAGTGATGGTCATACCTCCAACCCATCCTAAAAAACTACTAGTACTAAAGTAATCTTTCTAAAATGCAAGCCTACTCCCATAATTTGGTTGATCAGGTAGAGATACATAAATAAAAATACAGACCATTTGAAGGAACACATTTTTGTTGCTCTGCAACAAGAGAGGCCACGATAGTGAGAGGCCTGCGTACCGCGATGAAGAATGGCCCCCACTTGCCACAACTAGAGAAAGCCCTCGCACAGAAACGAAGACCCAATACAGCCATAAATAAATAAGTAAATAAATAATTTTAAAAAAACGTTCAGTAGATACTAACCAAACTTTTTAGTATTAAAAAAAAAAAATACGTGTTAGATAACCAGAAATTGAAACAAATTTCACTTCTAGATTGGTTACACAAGAAAAACACAGCAGAGCAAATGAAATAATAAGTTAATGCATTTAGGCTTTGAGCATCAATGCCGCCAAAGTTAAAATGATCGAAAGGTGTTATGTGCCTCCTGATGAACAGACTCAATTGCACCTATAATCTTGCCTAAGAGATTAAGCCTAAATCCAATCTAGCTCTGATGCGACCTCCCAATTTGGAGAAAATATAGAAGAAAATGTTGAGTTGAACCATGAGAACTCTACGGATCAAACAGCCCAGATTCTTCAGCAGATCACTTGTAAAGAAAAGAAAGTGCTGGAGGGAGAAACTACAGGTTAAAAAAGACTTAAAACTAGTTTTTTAAAACAGGCAACACTAAACTGTTGTGTCTGGAGAGGCTCACGTGGGTGATAAAAACCATAAAGAAAATTAAATAAGTTATTATTCTGAAAGTCAGAAAAGTGGCTAATTTTGGAGAGAAAAGGATGCTTTAATTGGCAAAAAGCACATGGAAGGGCTTCCGCAGTGGCTGGCAAAGCTCTACTTCTTGACCTGGGTGATCACTACAACCATGTTTGTCTTATAATAACTCACCAACATATACATTTGTTCTTATACTTTTCTGTATCAGTATTCCATTTTATAATGGAAAGGTTAAGAGCAAATTAATTAAAGCAAAAAAAGAAAAAATCCTTAATAAAAGAAACAAGAAGAGGATGTAATACCAGACCCAAATAGGATTATAAAAATACAGGGGTTAAAAAGAGTACTATCTACAACTTTGTGCCCCAAAATGTCAAGATCCAAATGAAATTAAAAAGAAAGTTGATGAAATGGACTGTTTTCTAAGAAAAAACAAACTTTCACAATCTGAACTGTGCTACAAAGAAACTGAATACACCCAAAATTTTAGAAGATAATCATAAATGTAAGTCAAAGATTTTCCTATATCACCACAATTCCCCTCACTCCCAACCAAAGGCACCTCAATTACAGTATGGGTAAATTTTAACAACCCTGAAAGTAATTATTAATTTCTATTATATCTAAACTGCTCAGTAACAAAAAAAGGGCAGTGTCCCAATTCCTTTTATGTTAACATGACTGTATAACACCAAAACATGACAAAGAGAGTACAAGAACAAATGACCTCACAATACCATAACCAAGATGGATTGCTTACAGAAATGCAAGGGCAATTTATTATTAGAGAATCTATTAACTGATTGTGTAAGTAAGCTAAAGGAGAAAAGACCATAATATCATTTCATTAAATGTAGCAAACCTTCGATAAAATTTAATACTCGTTCGTAATTTAAAAAATAATCTAAGCAAGAAGAAGAAAAAAAAACCTTCCATTCCTTAATAGAGCATTTATTCCTATGGAAAACAAAACACAAATAGCAGATATAATGGTAAACATAAACACATTTCTCTTAACAGAAAGTCAAGATATTGGCTATTTTATTCAACATTGTTAAGGGGATTATAGCTAACCCAATATGTCAAATAAAATAAACAAGAAGTATAAACTTTAAAAGGAAAACAGAATTATAATTTGCAGCTTTCTCTATGTACAAAAACCTAAGTAATTGAAAAAATGTTTTTAATGTATAAAATGCTTAAAACTAATGACTTTTAAAAAAGCCTTCCTATATACCCAAAACTGCTCGAAATTCAATAAATATTTGACTGATGTGCCAGGGACTATGCTGAACACTAGACAAACCAAAAAGAAGGTTAAGGGAAATATCCCAGCACAATAGCAACGACAAATTTAGTGCATTGTGAAAAACACTAGACGGAGAAAATGTGTGACTTGTTTGAAAGGTTTAAATAGCATTTGATTAAATCAAGATGCACAACATGTTCCTGGATGAGAAGACTATTGGGAAGATATAAATTCCCCTCAAAGTAATCGGTACCTCTAATGCAATTCTAATAGAAATTCCAAAGGGATTGAGAAGGCAGAAAGCGGCAGGCTTAACATACAGATACTGAAGCCCATGTAGATTGCCTGAAAACACCTAGGATTTTTTAAAAAGAATAAGATGAAAGAAATAGCTCTGCAAGGTGGAAAATCCACAATAAATCTACAGTTATTTAAAAGTGTAAGATCTGTATAAAGAGACAAATAGATCAACAGATTAAAACTAAGCCCAAAAGAGATCCATAACTATATCAAAATTTAGAATATGACCCAGGGACACTGGTTGATGGATTGAATACGATGATTAAGAGTTTTCTGGTTGCATCACTAATCATTAGAGAAATGCAAATCAAAACTACAATGAGGTATCACCTCACACCAGTCAGAATGGCCACCATCAAAAAGTCTACAAACAATAAATGCTGGAGAGGGTGTGGAGAAAAGGGAACCCTCTTGCACTGTTGGTGGGAATGTAAACTGATACAGCCACTATGGAGAACAGTATGGAGGTTCCTTAAAAAACTAAAAATAGAACTACCATACAACCCAGCAATCCCACTACTGGGCATATACCCTGAGAAAACCATAATTCAAAAAGCGTCACGTACCACAATGTTCACTGTGGCTCTATTTACAATAGCCAAGACATGGAAGCAACCTAAGTGTCCACTGACAGATGAATGGATAAAGAAGATGTGGCACATATATACAATGGAATATTCTCAGCCACATAAAGAAACGAAATTGAGGTGGATGGACCTAGAGTCTGTCATACAGAGTGAAGTAAGTCAGAAAGACAAAAACAAATACCGTATGCTAACACATATATATGGAATCTAAAAAAAAAAAAAAAAAGGTTCTGAAGAACCTAGGAGCAGGATAGGAATAAAGATGCAGAAGTGTCTTTAATTTACAAGAGAATGGACTTGAGGACACGGGGGGCGGGGGCGGGGGGGTGGAGAAGGGTAAGCTGGGACAAAGTGAGAGAGTGGCATGGACATATATACACTACCAAGTGTAGAATAGATAGCTAGTGGGAAGCAGCCACATAACACAGGGAGATCAGCTCAGTGCTTTGTGACCACCTAGAGGGGTGGGATAGGGAGGGTGGGAGGGAGATGATATGGAGATATATGTATATGTATCACTGATTCACTTTGTTATAAAGCAGAAACTAATACACCATTGTAAAGCAATTATACTCCAATAAAGATGTTAAAAAAAAAAAAGTTTTCTGGTTGCCCAACTGGGAAGAAAGATATTACTGATTGATACTGGGGAAACTAAATAAAGACCAAATGAAGCAAGAATAGAATAAATTTAATTGTAGACCTGTCGGATTTGAAGAATTCTCGTGAAGTCCAAGTACAGAAATATCAAGTAAACGGTGAGATAAATGGGTCTGGAGGTCAATAGTGCTCTAGGCTGGAGCTGTCAACTTGAGAGTCACAAGAAGCTGCTAACTGAACTCCTGGACACAGATGAGACTTGTCAAGAGGAACGAATACTGACAGGAGAAAAGCACTGGATCTTGAGAAATACAAACACTTAAAATAAACCAAGTAGAGGAAAATGAGCTCAAAGAGATGTGATAAACCAGCAAGAAACAGGGAAACCAGGCATGTGTAATATCATAGAATCAAGGGCAAAAACTATTTCAAAATGGAGGAAAGTCCAACCTAAAGGTCTGAAAATGTCTACTGCAATTACCAAAGTACATTCTGCATGGTGTAAGTTTATAAAAAGAGATTCACGGTGTGAAGAATTCCAGTGAAGAACCCATATTTCAAAAGCACCTTTAAAGGGCTTATGTAGATAAAATTTTTAAAAGAGAATGAGAGGAGAAATACATTAAAAAGGGAGGGAGGGAAGTCTAGAAGGACATACAAACAAGAAACACTGGTCATCAATGGGGGAAGAATTACAGGTAGTTTTAAATTTTATATACTTCCGTATTGTTTTGACTATCTTTACCAAAAACATGGACTACTTATACATTAGCAAAAAATAAAGATCATTTATTTGGGGGAGAGGGGATGGAGGAAAAAAATGACCTCCCAGACATTTTCTTTGTAAGAAAACGTTTTATTATGATTTAAAAGTTAAAAAAAATTCACAAGGTCTCACATACAGATCCATAGCATTCTTTTATTACAGCCACATCGTATGAAGTGATATGCTTTTATTCATTCCTTTAACCAGCATCTATGAAACATCTATTATGAATCACTCACTGTGCTAAAAACACTAAAGGTAAAAATATAATTCAGATATATATAATGGTTGGCTGTTGAAATAAAAGTCTTCCCAAGGGATAAAGTGGTGGGCCAGGGGCTGGGGGGAAGAAACCCAAAAGAAAACCTCATTCCTAAAACAGCATTTCTCTTTTCACTTGCTATTTCTGTTAACAATCACCAAATAGTGTTTATTTGTTCATTCATTCATTCATTTCCCCAGATTAAACAAAATAACAGAATATATGTATGGTATATTTCATATGCTTTAAGAACAAAGAAATCAAGTTATCTCATTTCTTTATAAAAGATAACTATATTTATTTTAAAATTAATTATAAATTAAATTTCTTTCATTTATGTTTCAATTTAGTTTTCTTTTTTGTGTGTGGAAGTAAGTGCATGCTACATTTGATAAATTTTGCGAAAAAAATTTAAAATCCCACATTTTCACAAAGGGTAGAAATGTTAAAAATTCAAACTTTCAAACTAAGGCTGTATGTATTCTAAATGAATAATAATTTTCTCCTTTGATATTCTAATTACTGTAAATATAATGCAGAATCCTTCCTATATTATAACATTATAGCACAATATTTGAGATCAGTTTTTAAGCACTCAACATTCTAGGGGAAAAACCATGAAACTAAAGCCTCATTAAAGTGATAATTTCAGTTACATGAGCATTTCATACATTATAAGAGTCCTGTACTACACACACATCTGTAACCGTCTACTGTGAACATGTGGAATCATACTCTTGGTGTTAACACACCACCCCACCATAAAGAATTAGTGATGACACTAAAAGACAAATATATTTCTAAAAACTGACATGGTTTAAGTGTAGACAAACTAAAATATGAAAACAGGATAAAATAAAACTAACCAAAAACAATGTTGCTTACTGAAGGTAACATAGGTAACAGAAGTCCATAATTTTGAAGATCTGATACACATCAGGGAGCCCCTCCAGAGCAAACACTGAAATTAGTAAAAGTGGGGCTGGGCCTTCCATTTACTTTTTGCTATAAAACACTGACCAAGGTTTTTGACGTAATAACTTCAAAAAATAGCAACCAAATGTACTTTTTTTTTTTTTTTTTTTTTTTGGTGGTACGCGGGCCTCTCACTGTTGTGGCCTCTCCCATTGCGGAGCACAGGCTCCCGACGCACAGGCTCAGAGGCCATGGCTCACGGGCCCAGCCGCTCCACGGCATGTGGGATCTTCCCGGACCCGGGCACGAACCCGTGTCTCCTGCATCGGCAGGCGGATTCTCAACCACTGCGCCACCAGGGAAGCCCCAAATGTACTTTTAAGTTAATGATATTAAGGACTAGAATAAATTGCAAACAAACTGTATAAGATTAAAATTTTAAAGCCTCCCTCTTTTCCCCCCTTTATTCCTCCCCTCTCTGTTTTTCTGTCTCTCTCCATACATGCATGCATATATTCATTTGTATAATTAATTCATCTTAGGAAGCTGAATTGGTAACACAAAAATTAATAAAATATTGTATAAACAAACTTAGAAGGCTGTTCTATTTAGTTGGTATTGACTTTTTCTTTTGACATCTTTATTGGAGTATAAGTCTTTACAATGGTGTGTTAGTTTCTGCTGTATAACAAAGTGAATCAGCTATATGTATACATATATCCCTACATCCCCTCCCTCTTGTGTCTCCCTTCCACTCTCCCTATCCCACCCCTCTAGGTGGCCACAAAGCACCAAGCTGATCTGGCATGGACTTTTTGAATAAGGAAATTCTGTAGATCAACTTCACTAGGAGACAGAGTCTGCTCTTAGATATTTTGGTAAACAAAAAATCTTGTCTTCCTGTTAAATTTGATACTCAGAGAAGGCATGTGTTTGAAATAAGTAACTGAATCATCACCCTATTATTTCTCATACCCTAAATCATTGCCATATATACATAAAACATTCCCTACTTTTACCAATAAATAAAATTCTGATTCCCTGACATTGTCTTAGCAAAATGCACTAAACCTCATACCAATTATACTACTGACAATACATACTCTTTAACAATAAAAGAATCCTAAAGTAATCCATTTTGTTTCTAAGCAGACATCACTTGTCTCAGACTTCGTCTTCAACATTTCCACAAAAGAATAATTATCAAAATTAGTGAAATGTTGCACAGTTCTTATTCAGGAGAATACCCTGACTAAAGCAGACCACTCACTAATAAAGTGCAACTTAATAAATCATGTGGAATCTTATTTTGTTCAAACCCTTACTAACTCCTAGCACCATCTGTTACCATCAAAACTATATGACAAGATATGATATATAATTAATAGGTAAACAACAATCTAATTAAAATGGACAAATACTCCATGTTCCTGCCATTTGGGAGCTCTAATTACAGACTAAATTTTAAGCTTGAATTAAATATTTAAGCTGGAAAATTAACTTTCCTTCTCGAGCCTTGAATACATTAATACAGATATGTGAAGCGACTTCCTGATGGGAACTTAAACATGTAATTTAGTTTCATCAAAGCAGTTACTAATTGTTAAGCAGCAGTACCTTACCATATGTACACAATAGCTATTCAGAGCTGAAAAGGTGGTTCCAAAGCACTCCTCTGCTACTCTTTCCTGACATAAATCTAAAATGTATATTCTGCACAGCAGTAAATACACACACTGAAAATAAATTAGAGTCTTCAGCTTTCAATGCTTTGTGAAGACAATTAGAAATTGGTCTAAATAAACAAAATATACCTATATTTGACAAGGTAAAAACCACGCACAAGTATAAAAGGCCAGAAGATATTAAAGGATGAGACGGATCCAGGTATAAAATTCTAAGATTACACAAAGTTAAGACCCTGACCTACTGAACCAAAATAACGAGTTAAGACGGGATACTAATTCTTTTCTTCCTACCTCTTCCCTTCATAGTAATAATGTTCTAGAAAGCATTTAGAAAGATGACAATTTAAAGGTGAACCTTTTTCTATATTTTTCACTCATTTTTGAATGTAGGAAGAAAAAATTTCAGAACAAATGACCCTAACAAGCACGTTTAAGAAAACAAATTCTACAAGAATGTGAGAAATACACTAAATTGCCATTTTATGTTGAGCAAACAGAGAAAATGGTAAATCGCTAAAGAAATGTGTATATCACTCTTTTTAAAAATAAGTTATTCTAATTCCTTATAAACATAAACAATGGCAGGTCAACACAGTTTGGTTATGAAAAGAGAACATGGTCATTAAATATTTATTTGTTAAGCATTAAATAGCATTTAACTTTTAGCTTATACTAAAAATTACCTGATTTTTATACTTACATAGAAACAGTACTATACTGCACTGTTTAACATTCAAGGCCAGTGAAAAAATATATAACACTTGCTTACATTAAATTTCCTATATTTGAAATTTTCACCAGAATTTAAGTGAATTAAAAATTAAATCATAAAAATATCTGCATATAAGAATAAAAAAGAAACTTCTGTTCTATTTTGACAATAGGAAATCTATTTACTATTTTGTAATTCATAACTCTTATTCTAGGTTTTTGCTCAAGAATACATTTGCCTGTTTTGTCTACCAATATTTCCTTATATCTATTCCTTCCAAAAGTTGCCAAAACTGTACTCATGCTTAAATT
Organism: Kogia breviceps; assembly: GCF_026419965.1. Taxonomy (NCBI): domain Eukaryota; kingdom Metazoa; phylum Chordata; class Mammalia; order Artiodactyla; family Physeteridae; genus Kogia; species Kogia breviceps. The sequence goes on from NC_081314.1 coordinate 31,485,242, forward strand.
TTACTCAGGTAAATTACAGAACACTTGAAGTTCCTAGTATATTAGTGATCCCTAATTATCTGAATATGAAGATACTCTTTTTAATTTCAAAAAATATCACAGATTTGTTACAGGATGTAATGTATAGCACAGGGGATATATTCAGTATTTCACAGTACTTTTGTATGGACTATAATCCATAAAAATATCAAATTACTATTTTGTATACCTGAAACTAACATAATATTGTAAATCAACTATACTTCAATAATTAATAAAATAATGCATACATACTTTTTTTTTTTTTTTGGCTGAGTTGGGTCTTTGTTGTAGCGCGCGCACTTTCTCTAGTTGAGGCAAACGGGGGCCTCTCTTCATTGTGGTGTGCGGGCTTCTCATTGCAGTGGCTTCTCTTGTGGCAGAGCACGGGCTCCAGGCACGTGGGCTTCAGTAGTTGTGGCACGCAGGCTCAGGAGTTGTGGCACACGGGCCCAGTTGCTCCACGGCATGTGAGATCTTCCCAGACCAGGGATCGAACCTGTGTCCCCTGCATTGGCAGGCAGATTCTTAACCACTGTGCCACCAGGGAAGCCCCATACATATTTTAAAGAATAAAGTTTGTGTAAATTTTATAGTTGGAAAAAAAAATCAGAGTTGCCCTACACACACATAAGTAAATGTACTTTCAGTCTCTGACAAAATACACTAACTAAATACACAAATGTACATGGTGCTTTGTCATTCCCCTCAAGTTTCATAATGATTTGCAGCCACATACTGGCAAATACCCACAGAAAGAAAACGAGGACAGTCTTTGAACAATCCTTTGAAGTAAATATTTATTTTCATGTTATTCTGTGTCACACAAAGAACAGCAAATGAAGGACAACCAGTAAATACTGCTGAGAGATAAAAACTCTGTCCTAAAAAGATTTGATGGATATACAAAATACGGCTGATTCATATTTAAGTAGCACAGTTCTTTTTTAATACTAAATCAGTCAACTGGAAGATAACAAAAGTTCCTCCATAACGCAGGCTAGAAAAGTCTATTCAATTTTACTTAAAATCTGTATGCTGTAAAAGTACATGCCATGGAATTTACTAGGATGACAACTACATAGATATGAAATTCATGACATTGATTCAACATATTGAACTGGTTTTTAAAACCAATTTATATAAATGATTATAATAGTCTATATTATGTTTAGCCCTTGAGGCATATGGTAGTAAATTTGAATTTAATTTTAAATAAATTTACATAAATATAAAAAGTTCAGTAATTTTCATCCACCCTGCATATGAAACAGAATAAATTAAAAAACAAGAGGATTGTACTTTATAAATGCACTTCAGGCCAAAGTTCAAACAAACCAGAAATCTAAGTTTATTTCTTACAAAGAAATGAAACGACTGATTTTCGTAAGACAAAAACAGAAAAAGAAAGCCATCAATGGAGAAGCTACTACTGAATATTAAGCAGTAAATATTTACATAAATATGTATGTAAATATATATTTGGCAGTAAATATGATTTACATTTACTATACATTCTTTAAAAATTTATGTAACTGAAAAAACTTCACACTGATGTATGGTATACATATATTTAGATGGAACTACAAATTAAGACAGGAATACAGTAAATCCCCTTTGGAGAATTTATGCAATTTACAAAATGAAAAAATTTTTAAAGCCTGTCAAGTTTTCCTTGATAGGTTACTAGAAGTCAGAGATTCCATCCTTTGTATAAGGATGGTTCTAACTTCCCATCAGTTAATCGGGGCTCAAGCTCTGATTAACTTGGAGACTAAGCCAGAAAACATACAGGCTCTGAACATGGCGCACGGACAGCATGTGTGTGAAATTAAGCAGCCTTGATAATAAAAATTTGCACTTTGACCTCTCACCTCATCCCTGTTCCATCAAATAATTAAATGCCCATTATCCAGAAATTCAAAACATATTAACCCAAAACCAAGATATGATTCCTAAATTTGGAGCTTATTACTTCAGTATCATCAGAGGCATTTCCTGACTATCATTTGCCAGTTGCTTGACAGAAATATTTTCTAATTTTTGAAGCCGCAGACGAGGAAACTGTAGCTCAGAGATGAGTTATGTTTCTCAAAGTTGCACTGTAACTGAAACTTTTCTTCCCCATCCTGTCTCAGGTCACACAGTCAGAACTCAGATCTCTAATGCCAAACACTGTTCTGTTTATGACACTTTTCCTCCAACATGTTATTCTGAAATTTTTTTTAATTCAGAAAAGTTTACAAGAATGTTACGGTCAACATTCATATACTCACCACCTAGATTCTAACACTGACATTTTACTTTACTTGTCTATCCATCAGACCCTCACTTTCTTAAGTGTTTCAAAGTTGCAGATGCTATGATATTGGTTTTTCAACATCTTATTACAAATATTTCCAAATATACAGAAAAGATGAATACCCACCTAGAATCTTCAATTCATTTGAGTACATTTGCTTTATTATAATGTCTATCTGTCCCTCATTCTGTCAATCCATCTTATTGTATTATTTTAATTACCTAAATTATTTGTTGCCACTCCTGATTCCCTTCTGCAAAAGGACAGCTACTGAAAAGTTGTTTGTATGTATTTAAAACTGTTATCTTACCTTTATTGCTTTCAGTTCAAGAAATGTTTGGCTATACATGCTTTGAACGTTTTGTCACTTCTCTGAATTGTCTATCGGATATAAAGACAAACCCTTCAGGAGAGGAGAGCTCACTCGTTTCTCTTTTGCAAAAAAAAGAAAAAAAGAAAAAGAAAAAGATACTGAAACATTTTCTAAGGTTACTAGATAAACTGAAAAGCTCACAGAAAACCAAGTTTTTAGGGGGAAAAAACTGTTAGCTTTATTTAGTTAATCAAGCAACTTGACATACAAGTGGCTTTGAAACCACTTTGCAGAAAAGTTACACTACTAAAGCTAAGTAATTATGTTATCTTTATACTTTCCCACGGTATGTAATTCTATGATGTATACATTCCACAATGTGATTCTATGATGCATAACTATCATTTTCTGTCAGTAAAAATTTTACTCCCAATTCACATAATGGAATTTAAATGCATCAGTATTTCCTGGAGTTTGGTTATTAATCTAAATGAACATACCACTGTATCTCCACAATTCCCTTTATCCTTAAGCTCTCTCAGTCCCTCACTCAGTACAAGTGCTTTCAAACTCACTGAAACACCTATTTCTTTGACTTCATTTCATTTCAATTCCCTCTTCCCCTTCTAGTTTCCCTTCCTTCCCTATCAGAACTAGACTATCTGAGCTACTATTGCTACTAAGCTTTTCCCAGTACAATGTCCTCTCTTGCTCCATGCCTATCAGCTGTGTCTTTCTTGAAAACCCTCCAACACTTGTTCAGTCTCAGTCGCCTTCTCTGACTCTACACTCCATTTGCCGAAAGCAGAGGAAATAATGGACGAATAGGAATTCCTTCCACCTTTCCACCCAGGTGAAACACACCCACAGGCACTGTGGCTGTCAGGGAGGTGCAACACTCAGAGAGCACTTGCTGGAAGGAGTGCCGTCCACTGTCATACCTTCTGGATCCACCACAGTGCTCATGCCAGAGAGAGGGATGCCGGGGGAGCCCATTCCCACCCAACACAGGGCGTCTCTCAGGCAGCATGTGCTCTGCCCACCACCCTGCACCACTGGTCTGGCTGGGACCTTCTCAAAGCTGCACTGGTGTCTGAGACTATTCTTCCCGAACCTGTCTTCCCTCCTCTTCTCTCATCACAGGTGTCAGGCTTGCATTAAGGTCTGAAGCTCTCCCTCCTCACTCCCACTCCCTTTCTCCCTTACCTTCTAAAGGCTTCCCCTGATAAATTTCTTAAAACTTCCATTTCTATCTTCACATCTGCTTCCTGGAGGACCTGAACTGTCGTATCTACTATTTCCTACTTCTGGGATTGTCGGTTAAAAAAAAAAAAAAAAAAATCACCCTCCTCCTATAAAAACAAATCTCTCCACAAGCGTTGGCTCCAAATCTGTCTCAACTTTTCACAGATTTTAATCAACAATATGCCTAAATAGACGTCATTCTCTTCCCCTTCAAAATGTTAGGCCCGCTATCTATGGAAAGACACCACCAAGATATAGCCAGATACCTGTATTTTCCTCTTGCCCCTCTCACATTAATCGCCTGTAAAATCCAGTCAATTCTACCTCCTAAATTAGTCCCTTCTCCCTTACTCCTGACTCTGACTTAATCTAGTGTCTCAATTCTTTCCTGACCTCCTGCAGTAGTCTCCTACCTAGTAGCCTGGCTCTTCAGATCTCCCCCTCCAATTCACTTAAATACCTAAATGTCACCTAAGTGCTTTTTCTAAAATTCAAATCCGATCACACCACTCCTTGGCTTAAATTCCTTCAGTAAGTCACAATACCTAGCATTGCAATCCGAGGCTCCTCCTACCCTGTCTTCCTCTTCTTTTTCCTCCAAGAAAAAACGCCCAAACTCTTAGTATAATCCACAAGACTCTTCAAAAATCTAGATTTTATACCTTACAATCTCAGGTGTCAATATTCCCCAACATGTGAACCTAAACTGCTTGCAGTTCCTCAAATACACTTTAGGTTTGCAATCATCTCTGGGCCACTGCAGGCAATACGTCCCTCTTGTCTGTCTTCAACGTGCCTCACACACAGCTCAGTCTGCACCTTCTCTGGAAGTCTCCTTGGAACCATCCCCCAGTCCTACCTCCAAGCTGCTTTAAGTACTCTTTTTCTGAGGTCCACTATCTCCCATGCATGACTTTATCATGTCATTCATCCCCCTAGATGTTAATTTTTTTAACTGCCATTCTCCCTCCTATAAACTGCAAGCTCCTAAAGGAAGAATCATATTTTAACTTGTTGATCCAACACCTAGAATACTGTTTGCAGTAATACGTAACTAAGCAAAAAGTTTTGTGGAAGGAAGGAAGAGAGGGAGGGAGGGAGGGAGAAAAGATCCTTAGTATCTCAATAAACTTGTAAATTATTTTACAAAGTAAATGTAACTCACACTTTCTGGTTCTTGTCTTCACTCCTGTGATAGTTAATTTTATATGTCAACCTGACTGGGCTAAGGGATGCCAAGGTAGCTGATAAAACATCGTTTCTGGGTGTGTCTGTGTTAAGTGTCTCCATAAGAGATTAGTTAGCATTTAAAGCAGACTGAGTTTTTAAGAAGCCAATGTGAGTGGGCATCACCCAATATATCCAAGGCCCAAACAGAACAATAGGTGAAGGAAGGGCAAATTCGTGCTCTTAGCTCAGGCTGAGACATTTGGACAGAGACCAGTATTTAGTCCATCTCCCCCATTCCCCATGCCATCACCCCAAATCTCAGGCCTTCAGACTCAACATGAATCACACAACGTAGGTCTTCCTAGTTCATCAGCTTGCAAGCAGCAGATCAGGGGACTTCTTAGCCCCTAAGCTGCATGAGACAATTTCTGTATTTTATACATATAGATCCTTTTGGTTCTGTTTCCCTGGAGAACTCTGACTAATACAACCCACAGTGCAGGATTCCAGGTTCCTATATTTTTGTTCCCCGAACATTTCTGGGAGTCATCCTGAAGTGTCTCACATGTGTTCATGAGCCACACCAGTCAGCTGCCAGTCACCTCCCATGGCACGCCTATCATTCACCCCTCTTTGTGCCTCTCTGGGTGGTATTTGAGGTCTGCTGGTTCCATTCCCTCCAAACTAAGCTTGGGTGGGCCTCACCTGTTCCCCCACCCAGGTGCTGCCTCTGCTCTGGACTGCTGATCACCCGTGGCGACTGTCACCCACAGAGCCCTGTTCACTGCAGCCTGCTTCCCCTCCACCAGGCGCTAGCCACTGCTTTATCCAGCAGCACCGCCGTCACCCAGCTCCCCTCCCCCACCTTTCTAACGCGGCCAGTGCAGTGTGGTCTGTAAAATGCCAGTCACTCAGTGGATAGTGGCAAAAAAGGCGAAAGAATGCCTTTCTACTGGACTCTAAGTTTAGAGGGTAAAAGGACCATGCCACTTGTCCCCAAACATCTTATATTTCTCCTTGTTCTCTTGTTCTTTCTTAATTTCTTTTTCTTACAGCCCAGGTATCCTTCTATCTCCACTGGTCTCTGACGCAAGGCCTGAGAGGTCTAGACCCGAAAGCAAAACAGACTCTAGGCTGAATTCAGAAATGCTCCTTCTCCAACAGCTGAGATGGCATCACCAGGTCTGGCTCTTTACTCTTTATTTTTTCTTTAAAAAATTTTCACTTTTGTTCCTACACATCGAAGACTAGTGGCAGGCCAGCCACGCCCCAGATGTGGCTGAACCCCTGCAAGGAACACAAGCAAGGGCCACACTGGGGACATGCTGCGCAGAAGGAGTCTTAAACACTAAAACAAAACACACAACTATTAAACATGCACTGCTCTTTTGTGCTCCATGTTTCTCATACTTAATATACTCCATTAAAAACTTTACATTAAAATTCCTGAATTATGTGTGTCACTCAAAGAAGCTTGCCCACTGACAAATGAAAGCCTCCCTTTTGGGGAAATATTTCACAAATTACCCTTTTTATCTGAATTCCAGGGTGATTAGGCCAGCAGTGTCACATCACCCACCCTGCAGCACGTCGGGCAGTAGCAGGCATCCTTGCTCTGTCGGCATTCCGAAAGGCATTTCCAGACCAACACCAGGGTGAGAAAAGAATGGCCAGAGAGAGGAGAGCAAGCAAGAAGCCGCCTGGCTGGGGATCACCAGAGAGTCATCCCTACAATGGGAGGATCCATTCTTTATGCCATAAGAACACAGGCAAGAAAGAACAATAACTTTTCTTGCAAGTTCCACACTGGATTCAGACTCTACATTAGAGGGTAATCTGTACCAATAGAGTATGAATGTAAATAAGACAAAGAATGGACTAGAGCAAAAAAACATAATGCAAGGCCTCTGAAAACAAAAGGACATTTTAAAGAAAACATGCAGTGAACATCAACATTACTGGTAGTTCAATTTCATTCAAAAATTGATATACACTCAGATATTAAATCCTTGGCTTTATAAACATGATGAATAAGCAAATACTGCAGGATAATATACTTTTTACCACAAGCATTTTATGAAAGAAAATTTTCCTCAAAGCTCCAACACTAACAAATTCCAAAGTCTTCAGTCACTAAAAATAGAGCTCCTTATTTTTCCTTATCTATTTTGATACTTTTAGCCATCTCATAAATTGCCTATTTTTTGGATTTTAACAACCAGTCGTCCTAGAAGTTTTATATTTTTGTAAAGAGAAAGGAAATACATATGTGTGTTTTAAATTTTATGCTTTAAAAATTAATCTTTACAACAAATACAGCTCGATCTTTAAAAGGAGAGGGAAGAGGCTTTAAAGGCATAAAGGAAATAAAAATGGACAAGGATTGAGGCAGTATGGTATAGATTTCAGGTAATTTTAAGCACTGGATAATTTTGATCTAGAAAGAAGGCCTCAATTCAGTTATAAATATATTTTAAAAAATAGCACACTAGTCCCTTAGAGAATCTGGATGGTGGCATTTTTGAAATAAGCAATGAAACGGCGGGGCGGGGGGGGAAACAACCTCTCCTTATGTTGCATTTATTCAATTTGTGGACTCCTACTGCAGGTGGTCCTTGAAACAATAACATAAAAGACTTTAAAACAAAATGGATAAATATGACCATTTATTTAAAATTCAGGCAGTTTTTAAAAAATCTATTTCTATTCAGAGAGTCCAATTATCTACAAGATATATACAGGCTGCAGTACAAGCCATTATGATTGATTGATTTTAAACAAAAATACTAGCACATATATACACAAAATGAATCTTATCTCCCTTCAAAATATCCATTTTGAGCAGCTATACATCAATTCCACTGAATTCAAAAAGAGGCATTGCTAAAATACTTTGATTAATGGATTATGTATACATCTTCCCAAGGGGACTATTTCAAAGAGAATAACACACATTTGAATAAACAGGTTCTGATGTATTTATTTAAAAACTGACCTCACTAATCTATAGTCAAATGTAATATAGAAAACAAACTTTAAAACACATAATGTTCTTTGAACAAATAAATTTCTATTTGAAATTTACACATTCAAAATAAATCTTTTCCTGCCACCCATGTAAGAAAATGGAAAGTGATGAGGGATAGAAAGGTAAGTATTATAAAGTCAAATAAGTATAAAAGGCCATTATATTCACTACCTTTTGAGAAGTAAGTTACCTATTGAGGAAAAAAGAAAAAAAAACCAAACTCCAAATTTAGACTAAGCATTCTGTAACAAGCAGCAACAAATTCACTGAGGGTGGTCTTTAAAGTCTACATTGCACATATAAATTTCTTTTAGCTGTAGTATATGCAGTATATGGTTCCAACTAATAAACAATAATTCATCCAAAAATGCAACCCATCTTGAAATAATAGTACCTCCAGAAAAGCAAACTACTGTCGATTACAGTTTAGTACTTAAAGGACAGTAATTTTTATTCTTACCTATGCAGTGACTTGAAATAGGTATAATTAAAAACTAACTTGTAGGGCTTCCCTGGTGCCGCAGTGGTTGAGAATCCACCTGACAATACAGGGGACAAGGGTTCAAGACCTGGTCCGGGAAGATCCCACATGCCGCGGAGCAACTAAGCCTGTGCGCCACAACTACCGAGCCTGCGCTCTAGAGCCTGCGTGCCACAGCTACTTAAGCCTGCGTGCCTAGAGCCCATGCTCCGCAACAAGAGAAGCCGCCGCAATGAGAAGTCCACGCACCGCAAGGAAGGGCAGCACCCACTTGCCGCAACTAGAGAAAAGCCTGCACACAGCAACGAAGACCCAACGCAGTCAAAAAAAAAAGCTCACTCTTTAAAAAAAAAAAAACTAACTTGTAATTACTATAACTATGCATCTATAGAAACATCCACACATTTTTAAATATATATATATTTTCTTCAATTTGTCTTAATCTTAAAACTGTTCACAGGGTAGTTATTTTTAAAAAATTTTAATGCAAGGCATGTCATTTTACCCTTTTTTGTTTACTTGTTATGAAAATGATACAAAACAAATACTGTGACCACAAGCCCTGGGTGTTCAGTGCCTTCAATCAAATCACTGCAATTAATATGAAATTCTAAATACAGAATATAATGCCACATAAATAGTATAACAGCCAAGTCCTGTCTAAGAAGCCATATGTTTTTTCCCATTGTTCAAAAAAAGGAGATGACTTCCCGTCACTTATGTTTCTGATTAGCAAGGTGATTTATGCCACAATCACTAAAAATGCCAGCAAGTGAATGAGAAAACGCATAGTGACTGCGCCAGATGTGCACAATAAACAGGAATCCCATTGTAATCTCTGGTACTTAGTTTATATGAAGGTAATGTAGGAAACACTCTTGGATATGGCAAAGTCACTCTTTTTTTACATTTGACTATAAATGATATGAAATAAATTGTGTGTTTTATACTTTATGGCATGCATACATTGATAAATTAGGTAGCGTTTTGTATCCCGACTTATCTACAAGACAAACCTGGCTAAGATCATGGGGATTAATTGCTTCAGAAGTGTGAAATGCAGCTTTTCCATTCTTTTCTGCACACTCAGTGAAGAAACAATGATTAATCACTGTTTAACTATTCTCTTGAGGATCTACAAGATTGCCAAAGCAAGACTTATCCTCATAAATCCAAAAAATACAGGTTTAGATTTGTTGCCAACAAATGAAAGAACATGAACTTAAACCCATTTGTTATCAGATTAAAATAATGTCAAGGTTTCAGAACCTCATTGGTACACAATTCCCTTTTAATCGGTGACTTCAATAGGAAATGAGATTAACACATAAGATATAACAAAAGTACACGTATTTTACAAAAGTAATAATAAACCTATTTTTTTAATTATAAAATACCCTCAGCCTGATAATGCCAAACATACTGTTGAACTTGAGCTGATAACCTCCCTTAAATACATAAATACTTCAATTCCTCTGTGCTATTTATAAAGAATAAAATACATGTTATCAGATGAAAAACATTTCTAAATGGTTATTTCAAATGGAAAATGACTGCTTATTTCAAGAAATTTTATTCTAGACAGCTACAGCTGAAGGACAATTATGTGGATAAAATTATTTAGTTCCAATAGTACTAACAGAAACATATTTATAAGTCTTTATAAGACTAAAAATGTAAAACTTCAAACTTTAAGCCTATTCTATAAATGACCCAAAAATATGTTGAAGATAAGTACACGAGAAGAGAGGTTTCAAATATATTCCAAGTAATTTAGGCTTTCTAGATATCTTCAGTCAATATTCCCTACACACTGAAGAAATTAAGTAACTCTTAAGCATTTATAAAATTTTTAAAACATATTTTTAATAGCGGAAAACTTATTTTGTCACAATATTAAAATGTTAGCATCGTAATGGTCAAATCATTACAAATTTAAGATTTCTAAAATCCCCTTTAAATGGGTTAGCTGTTCACAACCTTCAAAGTATTCCTAAACAGGAATAACCTAAAGTAAAAACTTCAAACTTCTATGTAAAATAGAAATACAGTTACCACTCACGTATAACAGACCCCTTTTCTATTTGTCTAATTATGTGTTCATCTAACTTCTCCTTTCCAGTTCATGATACTCCTTTCAGGTCTACCAGGTACCACAGAGACTAGCAGAACTGCACGAAAGTGGAGGTGAAAGTGGTAATCAAGTTCACTGTCCGATTAGTGTTTGTAAAAGTGAGTAAGGAGGAGAGAAAGCGAAGCAGATTCCGTATCTTCCACATTTCATTTTTTTTATCTAGAGTTGGCTGTTTCTCTATTATCAAAAAGTGAGAGTTATGTCTGGTGTATGTACATTGAAAACCTAGAAAAATTCACAATGAACTAGGCAAAAAAAAAAGAAAACTTGAGTCTCCTTACATCATCCAATTTAAAAAGGAAAACATCATAAAATGACATATTTAAGAGTTAGCTCAGTACCCGCCATAGCGTAAACAGTCAATAAGTATTTGTTGATCAAATGAATAGATGAATTCAAATTGATTCTACTCTGGAAGCTGATGACATCTTAGAGTCTATAAATACAGCATCGCCCTTTCACCTTCTCCTGACACTCCCAAAGATCTTCTCCACTTAAAATGTTTTAATTCAATGAAAAATATTTAGGAAGAACCATTCTTAAGTGTTACTCAAAATATGCCACTAGCATAATACCTCATAGAGATGCTAATTGTTTTGTTTAACCTGAAAAAACTATTAGGATGGACTTGGAGGTTTGAGGATGGAACTTGCAAAGGAACACAAGTGTGTCAGAATGAGACAGCTGGGATTTTTGAAACAAGTCTGTGCTTATAAAGGGAAAGTCACGGGCAACCTGTTTAAGTTAACAACCTAAACACAGAAGCCAAGTCCAGATGACAAAATGGCAGCTTACTGGAGAAATGTATATGTGAAGCCCAGGGAAGGAGATAAGTTAAATGACATTAAATAATAAAGTTATTTAACAAGGAATCAGCTAGGAAGATGGCGAAGGAGTGGCCTGTGACACCTTGACTATTTGCCTGTAAAAAGGAGAAACTCGCCGAAGACCCTTCTCAGAGTTAGCCCGTGATGTACTGGGTGGCCTCACCACAAATAACAGTTATATGTCACATGTTAGACCATGATATAATGTAGGCACATACCAAAGAAAAATGAGAGAGAACTTTCATTCTTGCTTAAAGGGGAACGCAATAAGCTAGACCCTTCCTTTAGAGGGAATCAGAATAAAGTTAAAAGAAGCCGAAGTCATCTTATTTCTAATTATTACTTCCATAACGGTTGGTGCTTCCAAAGACAGAGAACTAAGTAAACTGACAGTAAACCAAATATACTGACTCTCAGTAAATGTGTCCTAGGAAGACAAGTGAATGTATGGATATAAAGGAGATATTATTCAAAAATGCCTTCCAGTCCAGTGACCAAGGAACTTGTGCCAGGTTTTAGGAAAAGGCAGGGTCTGCAAAGAATAAAAATTAGTTATTTAAACCCAAGAGGGACCCACTAGAGGTGCTATGAGGAAAAGTAAGCACAAGGCTAGTCAGTTTTTTGGTCTCACAATTGCAACTGACCCTTGAATAATGCAGGGATTAGTTCAAATATAATTTTCAGTTGGCTGTCTGTATCCAAGGTTGCCAGGCATTTGCAGATTCAACCAACTATGGACCGTGTATTACTACAGTATTTACTATATTTATATTGAAAAAAATCCACGTATAGACGGACCTATGCAGTTCAAACCTGTCTTGTTCAAGGGTCACCTAATTCCTTTCCCACCTGTTATCCTTACTTAAACTCTACAGTACTGGAGCACAGCAAACATGCTGCTTGAATCATGTCCCAAGACAACATGAGCAGTTCCTACAGCCAGAGGGGAAGTTGTATCACTATCGAGAACTGGGAACTTGAGCAAGAATGGGTAGGAAGAGCAACATTATTCCATTTCAGAAACACATGAGAGTGATTCCAGAGATCACCTTATACCAGGAAGAAAATGCTGGAACTCTAACATTATCACTGTATCCCGTATTTATGAAGTGTGCTCCTGCGCTGAGGAGACTGGGAGAAATACAAGTCAGAAGGAGAACAAGAGACTCCAGGCATTCGTAGATTTTTACATTCACTATTTCACCCTTGTTCAAGCAATCCAGGACACGAAGTGATTTATCATTTTTCTGATAAGTGAATCTGAACCACAAGCTGCCTAAGGCTGGTGTGAGAAAGCATTTCTGCTTCTGATCCTAATGTAGCTTGGTGGTTCTCTAGAACATACTCCAGAAATATTTACACATTTGAGATTTTTCAAAAACTTCAAGAGGTGCATCCTTCATAAGTGCTTGTTGTATGTCTTCATTATAGTAACAGGATTTTTTAACATACAAAATTCCTAAACTAGAAACCACCATTCATCTACGTTACTACAATAAAAATCACAAAGCGGTAAGCTGAACAGGGCAAGCCTAAATAAGTGGGAGGCAGCTAGTCGTGAGGCTTCTGGTATGTGACATATCCCGGAAGTAACACAAAGCTTGACCAAAGACTTTTACAGATGGATCTGTGCCTGTGTGTGCTGCCTGCCTTCCTATTATTAAGGATAAACCACCCATGCTCCTACCTAAGGCCAGTCTCTCCACTTGTGTGCCTGGTTCAGCAATTCACTACTCTTTCCTGTATCATCAGTTTATTCCTCTTTATTGGGGCATTCTCAATATTGATGTATGCTGCTTCTCTTCTACTCAAAAAAAAAAAAAAAAAAAGTCTCTTGACCAACTTTCCCCCTTAAGTTGCCACATGTTTCTCCTCCCACTCCACCTTGAACTCACTCCACCCTGAACCCACCCCAGTATGACTTGTGTCCTCCACTGAAACTGCTCTTCTCAAAGTCACCAATGACCTCCCACTGCTAAATCCAACAGTCAATTCACAGTTCATATAAAACTTCACATTTCAGCAACATGTGCCACGGATGATCACTCCTCTTCCTTGGCACATTTACAACACTTAGCTTCCTGAGCTTTCAAGTATTTCGAAAGCCAAAGGAGTTTTCCTTTTACCTAGCTCGGTTTTCCTTCCCTGGCCTCCTCAGCTAATTCCTCTTCTCCTGACCCCCAGATGTAAAGGGCCCCAAAGCTGGGGCCTTCAGTTGCCTCTAGCTGTATCTACTGGACTGCGTCAATATTACCCCTTTAAAAATACCATCCACAATTGGTAATTTTCCCAGCTTTTTCTTCATCTCAGACCTTTCCTCTGAACTCTAGGATAGTCCCTGTCTCCTTGACCTCTCCACTTAAATGTCTAATAAACATCTTCAACTCAGCATGTCCAGAACCAAACACCTGACCTTCTCCTTTTATAAGTTTCCCCTTCTTCATTAAATAAAACTCTTATCTTACTAGTTATTCAGAGCAAAAACGGTACCAGAGGCGAATTTGACTCCCTGCCTTCACTCACAACTCAAATCCAATCCATCAGCAAATCCTGTTGTTCAAACCGCAATTACCTCTCACCTCTAACCTTCTACAAGGTCCCTCTGCTTCTGAGCTTGCTCCCTCTACAGTCCTTTCTCAACCAGGCAGAATGTAATTTTTTTGAACTATACATCAGATGTTGATACTTACTTGCCAATAACTTCCCATCTCATTCAGAATAAAAGCCAAATGCATGTCTCTAAAAGACTAGATTCCCAGTTATCTCTCTAACTTAATCCCTACTACTCTCTCCTCACATTGCTGCAGCCACACTGAACTCTCTGTTGTTCCTTGAACACATCAGTAATATTCCTACATCAGGGCCTTTGTACTACTTGTTTGCTCTGCTTGAGGTGCTCACTCCGTCACCTCCATCTGACATTTACTAAAGTGTTCCGTTCTCAGGGAGGTACTCCCTGACCACCCTATTTACAATTTCCATCAGAGTTTTTAACTCTCTATCCTCCCTTCCTTGCTTTATTTTCCTTTATAGCCCCACTATCTAACTGACTACATATTTTACTTATTTATCTTGCTTCTTGTCAACCTCTCTACCCTAAAAAGCAAACAAAATCAAATCATGAATTTTTCTCTATTTTGTTTTCACTGTTAATATCTCCTAGAAAACTCTTCAATGAATAAGACTGGCTTCAAATTTCTCAAGAGGAACAATGGATGTTAGAAACAAACTGAGCAAAGTCTTCAAAGTTCTGAGAAAAATTATTTTAAATCTAGAAATACTAATATATACCCAGATAAATTATCAATCAACTGTGAGAATAAAAATATTTCCTAATATGCATAACTCAAAAAATTCATCTTTCACCATTTAACCTTCTGAAAATTTATTTAAATTGTGACAATGGGACACAAGAATCATTAGAACTAACCCAGAAATATAATGAAAAGAAATCTGAGTGTAACAGTTCTGCAAAAGGCCAATGAAGCTCTGGTCCATACTAAAACAGAAGGTCCAGGTTAAGTGATGTATTTCTTCAACAAGACAGTAGGTAACCTAACAAAAATTTATTTTACGATTTAAAATCATACATTATAAAGCCTAAAAGTACAGTTGTGGTGTGCTATCCATAAATGGAGAGACACAGACCTCCTATGAGCATTAAGCGAAAAGAATGGTAATTTAAAACTCTGGTAAAAACAAAGAACTATACACATATGCGGGGGAAAAATGGTATAAATATGAAGCAAAATACAATATTTTTGAGAAGATGAAGAAAACGAAGAAATCTTTCGTTCCGGAAAACAATTTCTACTGGTCAGTTAATTCTGCACAGAACACAGAATTAAGTGATACTCTGAATTGATATATAATCACTATACTAGAAATAATGAATATAATCACCTCCCTGCAATGTTACTTTGCTGAAAGTCATTTATCACTATCATATTCTGATTATCAAAAAAAAAAAAAAGGAAAATAACAAGTTTTGACAACATGTGGAGAAACTGGAACCCTCGGTGGGAATATAAAAGGCTACAGCCACTGTGGAAAGCAACTTGGTGGTTCCTCAAAAAGCTAAATAAAAAATTACAGCATGACCCAGCAATTATACTCCTAGATATATACCTAACAGAACTGAAAACAGGTGCTCAAATAAGAACATGTGCACCTAAATCCACAGAAGCACTACTCACAAGAGCCAAAAGGTGTAAGCAAACCAAACAATTATATATACAATGGAATATTACTCAGCTGTGAAAATGCATAAAGTATTGACACATAACTGACACATGCTACAATATGGATGAACCTTGAAAACAGTACTACAAGTGAAAGAAACCAGACATAAAAGGTCATGTACTTCATGATTCCATTTATATGAAATATTCAAAATAGATAAATCCTTAGAGACAGAATACAGACTGATGGATACCAGGAGTTGGGAAGAGGTCAGAATGAGGAGACACTGTTTAAAAAGTAGGGCATTCTACCTTGGAGTGAAGGAAATGTGTATAACTAGAGAGAGGTGGTGGGTTCTACTGAATTATTCACTTAATTTTATGTTATATAAATTTCACCTCAATAAATTATTCTAAAAAAAAGATATTCTACTTTTAGATCAGTCTTTTTGTATTTTCTTATTTCCAGAGTATTTAAAGATTTCCATAATCTTCTTTCATATTGGAAGTCTCTTAGGATCAAATATTTATGATTTTGAAGGAACATTTATCTCAGATTCACTAATCATTTAAGTTTCATTTCATTTTTTCCCCTCTGTTAAATCCGAGTAAAATTTTTTTAAATGTTATATTTTTCATCTATTACATCAGTTCATCACCAGAAGATAGGAGTAGGGATTTTTTGCTTG
Source organism: Kogia breviceps (assembly GCF_026419965.1). Taxonomy (NCBI): domain Eukaryota; kingdom Metazoa; phylum Chordata; class Mammalia; order Artiodactyla; family Physeteridae; genus Kogia; species Kogia breviceps. The sequence continues at coordinate 31,501,630 of NC_081314.1, forward strand.
TTTCTTTTTAACATTATTTTTATCTTTTATTTTTTCAGCTCTACTGATGTACAACTGACCTCAATATAATAAAATGTAAGACATTTAAAGTGTATACGGTGTTGCTATTTACTTTGACGTACTCCTGCCCACTTACTGATTTACGCTTTTTTTGCCTCTGCTTTTGGTGTCTAATTTAAAAAACAAAAAAAGCATTGCCAGGACCAATGTCAAGCACCTTACCACATCTGCTTCTAGGAGTTTTTATGGTCGAGGTTTTCTGTTCAACTCTTTAATCTATTTGGAGTTGATTTTTGTGTATTGTGTAAGATAGTGGTCCAATTTCATACTTTTGCCTGTGGCTGTCCAATTTTCCCAACACTGTTTATTAAAAGAGACTATCCTTTCCCCAGTGACTATTCTTAGATCTTTTGCTATAAATTAATTGACCATCTATGTGTGGTTTATTTCTGGGCTCGCAATTCTTTTCCATTAGCCTATATGTCTGTTTTTATGCTAATACCATACTGGTTAGATTATGTACCTTTGTAATATAATTTGAAATCAAGAAGTATGATGCCTTCAGCTTTGTTCTTCTTTCTCAAGAGTGCTTTGGCTACTCAGGGTATTTTGTGGTTCCATACAAATTTTAGGATAGCTTTTTCTATTTATGTGAAAAATGCCATTGGGCTTCTGATAGAGATTTCATTGAATCTGTAGATTGCTTTGGGTAGTATGAACATTTTAACAATATCAATTCTTCCAATCCATGAGCACAGACTATTTTTCTATTTATTTGTGTCTACTTCAATTTCTTTCATCAATGTCTTAAAATGTTCAGTATACATATCTTTCACCTCCTTGGTTAAATTTATTCCTGAGTTTTATTCTTTTTGATGCAATTGTAAATGGGACTGTTTCCTTAATTTCTCTTCCTGATAGTTCATCGTTAGTGTATAGAAATGCAACAGATTTTTATACATTGATTGTGTATCCTGCAAATTTACTGAATGTGTTCATTAATTGTGGCAGTTTTTTTGGTGGAGTTTTCTACATATAATATCACACCTCTGTTTTATTTCTTCCTTTCTGATCTGAATACTTTGGGGGGTTTTTTGTTTGTTTTTTTTCTGTTTTTGGTTTTCGGTTGTTTGATTGCTCTGGCTGGAACTTCCAGGACTATGTCAAATAAAATTGGTGAAATTGTGTCTTTGAATATGGGAAATACCATCTTGTTTCTCATGGTTACTCACTGCAAAAAACAACCCTGATAAATAGCCCAAGAAAATAACACTCAGGTTCTTGTTGGGGGTGGAGCAACAAGTTTGGGCATTCTTATCATATTCCTGGTCTTAGAAAAAAAGCTTTCAGCTTGTCACCATAAAGTATGATGTTAGCTATAGGTTTCTCATATGCGGTCTTTATTAATATATTCCCTCTACACCCAGTTTGTTGAAAGTTCATACCATGATGTTGAATTTTGTCAAATGCTCTTTCTGCATCTACTGAGATGATCATATGATTTTTATCAATGTGGTGTATCACAATGATTTGTGGATAATGAACCATACTTGTATCCTTGGAAAAAATCCCACTTGATCTTGGTGTGGGATCCTTTTAATGTGCTGTTGAATTTGGTTCATTACAGTTTGTTGAGGATTTCTGCATCTGTGTTCATCAGGAATACTGGTGTGTAATTTTCTTTTCTTGTAGTGTCCATGCCTGGTTTTGGTATCAGGGTAATGCTCTCCTGATAAAACAGACGTGTTCCCTCCTCTTCTACTTTTGAGAAGAGTTTGAGAAGGTTTGACATTAATTCTATTTTAAATGTTTGGTAGAATTCACCAGTGAAGCCATCTGGTCCAGGACTTTGCTGGGAAGTTTTGGATTACTGATTCTATCTCCTTACTATTGGACTACTCAGATTTTCCCTTTCTTCATGATTGATAGGTTGTATATTTCTAGAAATTCAACCATTTCTTCTAGGTTGTCCAATTTGTTGGTGAATAACTTCACAGCAGTTTCTTATGAACCTCTGTATTTAGTGGTGTCAGTTTTTTGCCACCCTGCCCTTCGGATATCTAGCTAAACTTTTCTCTATTTTATGTTTTTCAAAAAAACAGCTTTGGTTACATTGATATTTTCTGCTGTTATTTTAATCTCTACTTCATTTATTTGTGCTTTCTGTTTTTTTCTATTCTTCTACTAATTTTATGCTTAGTTTGTTCTTTTTTCATTTCTTGAGATGTAATTTTAGGTTATTTATTTATGCTTTCTTTTCCTTTTCTTTATGTGTGCAGTTTTTCTTTTTTCCTTCGAATGAAAGATTCCTCAGTTTTTATAGTGCTTTACAATTTTCAAAAGTTTCACACACATGATTTCATATAATCCTATAATAATCCTTTTTATCCCCACCCCTATATTGCCCCTTCCCCATTCCCTCTCCCAGCTGGTAAAAACTAGTTTGTTCTTTATATCTGTGAGTCTGCTTCTTCTTTGTTTTATTCACTAATTTTATTGTATTTTTTAGATTCCACATGTAAGTAGTGCCTAACAGTATTTGTCTTTCTCTGTCTGACTTATTTCACTTAGCATAATGCCCTCCAAGTCCATCCATGTTGCTGCAAATGGCAAATTTTATCATTTTTTAAGTAGTATTCCTGTGTGTGTGTGTGTGTGTGTGTGTGCGTACACACACAAAAAAATATCTTCTTTATCCATTCATCTGTTGATGGACACTTGAGTTGCTTCCATAACCTGGCAAATGTAAATAATGTTGCAATGAACACTCCGGTGCATGTAACTTTTTGACATAGTGTTTTTGTTTTGTTCAAATACACACCCAGGAGTGGAACTGCTGAGCCACGTAGTTGTTTTTTTACATTTTTTGAGAAAACTCCAAACTGTTTTCCACAGTGGTTGCACAAATTTACATCCTCACCAACAGTGTACAAGGGTTCCCTTTCCTCCACATCTTTGCCAACATTTGTTATTTGTGTTCTTTTTGATGATAGCCATTCTGACAGTTGTGAAGTGATACCTTATTGTGGTTTTGATTTGCATTTCCCTGATTATTAGTGATGTTGAGCATCTTTTCATGTGCCTGTTGGCCATCTGCATTTCCTCTTTGGAAAAAATGTCTATTCAGTTCATCTGCCCATTATTTAATCAGGTTGTTTTTTTGATGTTGAGTTGTATGAGCTATGTATATATGTTGGCTATTAACCCCTTATTGGTCATATCATTTGCAAATATCTTCTGCCATTCAGTAAGTTGTCTTTTCATTTTGTTGATGGCTTCCTTTGCTGTGCAAAAACTTTTAAGTTTAATTAGATCCTATATGTTGATTTTTGTTTTTCTTTCCTTTGCTTTAGGAGATGGATCCAAAAAAATATTGCTGCAATTTATGTCAGAGTGTTCTGCCTATGTTTTCCTCTACGAGTTTTATAATATCCAGTCTTATATTTAGGTCTTAATCCATTTTGAGTTTATTTTCGTATGTGGTATTAGAGAATGTTCTAAGTTCATTTTTTCACATGTAGCTGTCCAGATTTCCCAGTACCGCTTATTGAAGAGACTCTCTTTTCTCTGTAGTATATTTGTGCCTCCTTTGTCATAGATTAACTGATCATAAGTACATGGGTTTATTTTTGGGCTCTCTATTCTGTTCCACTGATGTATGAGTCTTTTTTAATTATCAAAGCTTTGTAGCATAGTCTAAAGTCAGGACTCATGCTTCCTCCAGCTCATTGCTTCTTTCTCAAATTTGCTTTGGCTATTTGGGGTCTTTGGTGTTTCCATACCAATTTTAAAATTATATGTTCTAGTTCTGTGAAAAATGCCACTGGTATTTTGATAGGGACTGCACTGAATCTGTAAGATTGCCTTTGGTAGTATGGTCATTTTAACAATATTAATTCTTCCAATCCAAGAACATGATACACCTTTCCATCAGTTTGTGTAGTTGTCAAATTCTTTCATTAGTATCTCATATTCATAGTTTTCTGAATACAGGTCTTTTACCTCCTTAGTTAGGTTTGTTCCTAGGTATTTTACTCTTTTTGATGAGATGGTAAATAGGATTGTTTCCTTAATTTCTCTCTCTGATAGTTCATTGTTAGTGTATAGGAATGCAACAGATTTCTGTATGTTAATTTTGTATCCTGCAACTTTACCAAATTCACTGATGAGCTCTAGCAGTTTTCTGGTAGCATCTTTAGGATATCCTATGTATACTATCATGTCATCTGCAAACAGTGACAGTTTTACTTCCTTTCTAATTTGGATTCCTTTTATTTCTTTTTCTTCTCTGATTGCTGAGGCTAGAACTTCAAAAACTATGTTGAATAAAAGTGAAGAGAGTGGACACCCTTGAGCTTTCCTTTCTTAATGTAGGTGTTTATGGCTATGAACTTTCCTCTTAGAACTGCTTTAGCTGCATTGGAATAGGGATTTTTTAATCTTCTTTTTACTTTTCTATATATACCAAACTTTCTAATAAAATATATTACAGGGCTTCCCTGGTGGCACAGTGGTTGCGAGTCCGCCTGCCAATGCAGGGGACATGGGTTCATGCCCCAGTCCGGGAGGATCCCGCATGCCGCGGAGCGGCTGGGCCCGTGAGCCATGGCCGTTGAGCCTGTGCGTCCAGAGCCTGTGCTCCGCAACGGGAGAGGCCACAACAGTGAGAGGCCCGCGTACCACAAAAAAATAAATAAATAAAAAATAAATAAATAAAATATATTACATTCACAATTTTTAAATGTTTGCAACTTATTAAAAGGATAAAAATGTTAAACGAAATGGGAAGGAGCACTAGAATAGACCACTTTGGGGAGAAATTTGTTATTCTAAGCTGATATAAAAGACTTTGGAAGTTTAAAATGTTTTAAACCAAGAATGATTTGAGAGCATCAGCATGCACATACAATTTACATAGACAGAAAGAACAAGAAGAGAATAAAGAAATATTTTACCTTACTATAAAGGAATGATTCTATCAAAGATTTATCTTCCTTTTATATTTTGAGATATGACCTTTGGCATCTGTGTTGTTACTACAGAAGAACTTATAAATGCTCTAGTATTTCCCAGCAGTTACACAGTTCTTTCTCCAAGTTATTTGATAACTTGTAATGAATCGACAGAAATAAGAAGCACAGGGGAGGCAGAAGAAAGGGCAGCTTGACTGAAATAGAAAACAAACTGCCTCATTCCATTTATTTTCCCAACAAGTCAGTCATGAACAAACATACAAGTGATCTAAAGTATGACTTCTGAAATTGCAAAGGTGATCCACTATTGGATAGGGAAGTAAATTTAATTATGGGTATCAGCATATATTAAGTGAAATATACCCCCCAAAAATGTAATAGAATAGAGCACAGCATACATTCAAGGTAGCCAGGGTAGAATGGTTTTAACTCTTGTTTGTTTCATTTGTGCATTTATACCTGTGGGAAATGGCTCATAAGTATAAAATTTATTTCTTACTATGGGTTGTGGTTAAACAAAATAATGTGAATACTACCTATCTGAGATACCTTCAATGCTAAGTTCAATCATTCTAATTTCACAACTCCAACAAATTTAATGAATGTTGGGAGGTAAGGAGGTAGGAAGGTAGGAAATAAGGAAAGACGAAAAGGGAAGGAAAAGAAATATGGAACAAAAAGTATTCAGTAAGGGGCTTCCCTGGTGGCGCAGTGGTTGAGAATCTGCCTGCCAATGCAGGGGACACGGGTTCATGCCCCGGTCCAGGAAGATCCCACATGCCACAGAGCAGCTGGGCCTGTGAGCCATGGCCGCTGAGCCTGTGTGTCTGGAGCCTGAGCTCCGCAATGGGAGAGGCCACAACAGTGAGAGGCCCACATACCACAAAAAAAAAAAAAAAAAAAAAGTATTCAGTAAGAAAAGTGCTAAAAGTCTGCTGGTGGGAAAATATTTGTAAAGCCCTCATGCAGGCTCAATTAAAAGAGAAAGAAAACAATGAAGAAAAGGAAGAGATTGGAAGCTGGTGGGCAGATATATAAGTGGAAAGAAACTGATCAGGGAACTCTGTGTTAGAGGGCAACATTATTCCCTGAAAGAGCCTGCAATCTAAACCTGCCAGCAGTGCATAAACACACACATACACACCCACACACATTTTTTGTACACAAATATATAAAACACATTACTGTAACTATAATGAGGGAATCATTATGAAATGAATGTTTATCACCCCCCAAAACTCATATGCTGAAATCTTAATTCCAAGTGTAATGGTATTAGGAGTGAGGCCTTTGGGAAGCGATTAGGTCATGAGGGTGGAGCCCTCATGAATGGGATTAGTGCCCTTATAAACAGAGACCCTAGAGAGCTCTCTCATTCCTTCTACCACGTGAAGACACAGCAAGAAGACATCCATCTATGAACCAGCAAGTGGGTCCTCACCAGACACCAAATTTGCTGGCACCTTGATCTTAGACTTCCTAGCCTCCAAAACAGTGAAAAATAAATTTTTGTTATTTATAAGTCACCCAGTCTATGGGATTTTTATTACAAGCCCGAATAGACTAAGACAGCTGATGATAGTACTGAATTTTTAAATGTACGTTTTGAATAAATATACACTTACCTTTCAAGAAAACTTTACTGATCCACAAATCTAACTGACACTTGAAAACGCGTGCTCTTGTTATGGGTCATAGATGACGTCAGGCTCTGTACAACAGAGTTTGCCAAATAAAAGTCTTGGTTGGCCAATCGGAAGTAAAGAATCAAGAAATAAAGATCAGCTGAGTTATCCCTCAACTGAGCTGCAAGAAAAACAGCAAATACCTAGAAAAGTAAATAAATAAAATAGCTTCAAATATCCTCTCCCTAAGCAAAGGAACCCTAAACCAAAGCCATCAATGCAAAAAAGCAAGCGAAAATTTTATGTCATAATATTTTTGGCTCTTAGAGGACAAATGTTAGCTTACTCTTTAATCACTCTTTCAATCATCTATTTTAGCTCCTAGAAGAAACTCACTTTAAAATGCCTACAATAAAAAGAATTATAATACAAAAAAAAAAAAACTAAAATACCTCAACATAAAACAAATCACCTGTTATCACTTTGTTTCACTGAAATGAAATAAAAGTGTTCAAAAGAAATACACTACTAATACATAGTAAACTAATATCAAGTATAAAATCACATAAAATAAAAAATGGAAATCTGACATTTGCAAACAAATGTGAAAAATAAATTCCACTGAAAATGAATTCCAAAGCGTAAAGAAAACATAAAATTAGAATACAGATGTATCAGTGTGGCAAGTAAATACTATTTGTGAATTAAAAATTAATTTCCATGGCCTTTTTGCCTGTAGAAAAGGAAAAACATTTATCATCTTTAGTAATATACTTCAATCTACTTTCACAAATCATATCTGACATAGATGTATCTCTACATAAAATCAAGAACAACAGAATTTCTTAAATATCTAATTTAGGTAAAGAACCTCTAAATAATAATAAATTACTAAATATATTATTATCACTCTTTTCTAGATTTCATTCTGTATTAGTTTACTTTACTCCCAATAACCTGTTACAGCTTACTGGTGACTCAGCATACGTACAAAAAGACAACAGTAGTTAGATAAAATATAAATCAAAAACACAGAACTGAAAAACATTATGATAATAGATGTATCTGAAACCTACTGGGATTCAAAAGAAATTTATTACTTAAAACACATTTGAGCATCATATGCTACTAAAACCAAATAACAAAGTATGATCTCTGAAGAATACCAATGAATGTAGCATTGATCTCCAGATAGATTTAAGGAAACTGTTCTGTGCCCCTGTACTGAATACAGTTCATGTTTTGTTTGTTCATTTGATAAAGAGAATGATCTATTATATTCTGATGGAGGATTTCCTTATTTTAAATTTCAATCTCATCTGAAAAGTTACAAACAACATGTTTCTAAATTATATAATCTGTGTATGGAAAATATCTAGATATTGTCAGCAGCTCCTTGGACAGCAATATAGTCACATGGTTTTTCTCCATGGTTGAACTAAAAATCGCCACACCACTGAAATAAAGCATGTCTCTATTTCTCATCATTCCCTTGTAAAAATATAAACCATTTTTATATTATGGATGTCTCTTTAGAGTGAAAGACATTCAAGTATCTTTCAATTATTCCAATATATGTATATTTGATAAATGTGTGTTTATGTAACACTTAGTACAGATTGTCACACTACTGTGTCAATACTGTTCAGAGAATGATGGTTATTTCTTCAGAAAGAAGAAGTGACACTACAATCAGTGTCCTCAGTAGTTGTGATTTGCTTTGTTTCTAAACACATACTTTACATCCCAGTCAATTTTACATTTCTTACACTGCTGGGATCATAATTCACTGTATTGTTTTGACAGGACATAATCCAATAAAATATCTCATTGACATACTATCAAAGAAACCAAGAAGGAAGGAAGAAGACTACAGGAAAAATTAGGAAACACGAAAGGTTATCTGTACAGGAAAAGTGTATGTTATGCCTAGACTCGCTCAGCAAGCCACATGCAGAAGGAATGTTTACCGCTGTCTCACTGAAAGGATATACCATTCTTCTAGTTATTGTCTATGGAATTGCATAAACATTGAGAAATCTAGAAATAGACATACACATGCACATATAAAAATTACTGTCAGTGTATAAGTTACTGCTGCCCTGGGACTGCAATAATTTATGTAACATCTGTTTTCATATTTTTCTAATTTTTTTCCTAATTAACATGCATATTTAATGCATAAATGCTCAGACCACCTCTTTTTTCTGCTGACTGCGCCTCTTTATTTTTGAAGGAGAATTCAGGATAGATGGAAACCAAAATCTTATTGAAAGCACTAATTTTACAATGTAAACAACAGTACTAAACCAATTTTCAAGAAAATACTACAGCCTTAAGAGTTTTCACAAGAACATTTCAATCTGCTAACAATAATCATACAGTAAATTAAGGTCCAAATACCAAAAAGTAACATAAAAGCACAATTCTAATATCATATTAATCTTCTTCATTTTTTCTAACTTTTATAAGAGCTGAAAAAACCTTTTATAACATCTATGATTTCTTGTCTTCGTAAGTTTTGGTAGCATTTTAAAAATTTTATGCCTTAGGCAAATAACATAAATAAATACATTACATATAGTAAACATGAAGAAGTACACAACCAACTATATCTTTTTTAAATTGTGAACTTCAAATACTCTCCAGATGTGAGGAGAGGGGAAAGTTTTCACTCTAAAAGTCATTAAAGTACAATCAACTTCTGGAAGCTCTTAATCTGTACTCGGAAATTCAAAATTCAAAACACTACTAGTCTTTAAGTAAAATTAGAGGCTCAAGAAACCAATGCTACAATAACAAACATATTCCCAAGTAACAATGCTTAACCTGCCAACACTGTGACTTCATGTGTACTTACCTCACTTTAGAACTAATCTTTTAGTTCTAAAAGATTGTCTTTTAATTGCCTAGTTATGTAGTTCAGTCAGTCATTTAATATTTCTCATCTGCTGTCAGGGCTGTTCTAGGCCTTTGTAGATGCTGAAATTGTCTCACAGAACGTACATTTTATTTGGAGAACCAAATAGTATCCAACAACCGTGCAAATACATAATTGCAAACAGAGATAAATGCTACTAAAAATATGGGAAATTCCCCACCATGAGATTTTTATAACAGGAGACTTGATGTATCCCAGAGAGCAGCAAAGACCTAAAGTAAGACTGAGATGAGATCTGAAAGGTATGGGAAGTGTTCAAATCTGGGCACATCAAGTGCAAAGGTCTAAAAGCACTTATGAGAGAAGCACATTCAAAGTCAGGAAAGAGAAGCAAAGAGGTCAGCCACAGCTAAAGAGGGAATGTACGTGAAACAAAAAGCAGAGAAAGTGAATAAGGCAAAATTCCTGAAGAGTTTTAAATAAGGTATGACAACCAATTGTATGTTGAAAAAGTATCCAATGTGGCAAAATCATGGAGGGGGCAAGAGAAATGCAGGGGAGGAGTTGAGTGTGAGGTGACAGTAGCGTACACTAAGGTGATGGTGGGGAAGACAAAGATGAGAAGGCAGAAAGAGACACAGAGGATAACAATCAGCAGACTTTGATGAAAGATTAGATTTTGTGGAGGATGCAGATGGAGAGCAATTCCATTCACTGATGCAGGGAACCCTAACAGAAGGGTGCAGGTGTTGGAAGAAGAGCCCAAGTTTAGACTTGGACATGTTAAGGGGTTAGCTGATGGAAACATCCTGTGGGCATTTCAACAGAAACATCTAGAGAATGGAGCTATAGAAAGGGTCTGGGCTAGAATCAAATTTAGAATTTACCAGGATATGGGTACTAGATAAAAAATAGAGGTCTACATTGTTTTCCCACAAGAAAACCCCTTCACACGTCCAGCACCTTCCTTGTTGCTAGTTATCACACCACATCAGAATAGGAAAACATACATTTCATAATCTGACAAACTCATTTAGCCTAAAATTGGTTCATTCCATAAAGCACACTCGCCTTACCTTAAGTTGTGGAATAATGCATCATTTATTAGAATGCCTACTTTGGGACAGAACTATAAAAATACGCCGAAGCACTCTAAAAATGTGGTAGATTAATCCTCACAATAACCTTAGAATTTTACAATCTTCATGCCTGCTTTGCAGATGAGGACACTCAATTTAGGGATGTGTAAAGTCGCTAGGGAAGCCAGTAAATGATAGAGGCATCCTTCCAACCCAAGGCTACCTTAACCGACAACCCATCGTTCTTTCCACTAAAAGGAGGGTAGCAAGGATAGTGTAAGACTCTGGGCTTTATAAAAAGTGTGAATCACTATGCTGTACACCTGACATTTACATAATATTGTAAATCAAAAAGTCTGGGCTTAAAAAAAAAATAGTAGTGAATTACCTGGCAGTTCAGTGGTTAGGACATGGTACTTTTACTGCCGGGGCCCAGGTTGAATCCCCGTTGGGGAACTAAGAGCCCACAAACTGCTTGGCGTGGCAAAAGCAAAAAGACAGAAAGAAAAGAGTCTGGGCATTAAAATCAAATCAACCTCAGTTCCAGTCCTGGCTCCAGAAGACCACTTAAACTCTCTTACGTTTCCTCACCTGTAATTTCCTCCCCTGCTAGGAAGTATTAACATTTTAGGAAACATGTGAAGGCTCTGGGTTGGGCATCACCACTAACGTGACATGTTCCTTCACCACAGGAGTGCCAGTTGAAAGAGGACTCAAAACACTGATAGCTTTGGAAATTCCCCAGCACAGAGCATGGCAGGGCATCAGGAAGAGCTGCCTCAGCTCACCCCTGTTCTTCCCCCAACTGGGGAAGAGTAGCTTCCATCAGAAGAGCAGAAGCCGATATCCTAAAGCTGTCAATAGAGAATTCAGCAGTGGGTCTAAAACTCCAGTGCACATAAAAATCTCCTAAGGAGCTTCTTAAAATGGAGATTCCCAAGCAGACCTTCCCAAAGATTCTGATATAGCAGTGGAAGAGATGACTCTTCAGGCTTTCTAAAAGATCTCTACCAACAACAACCACTTTCCGTTCTTCAGGCACATAATTTTTAAACTATTTATTGAACATATATAATACTTTATTTTGTCCAATTAAATTGTACCAAACTTAATATAAAAATTTCAAATATTTTTCTGAACAACTACTGTCAAGGTTCCTTTTCAATAGAAAGAGGGATAATTAAACAGCAGCAGTTTTAACTATACATAAAATGTCTCTACCAAATTTTATTTTCCTTAATCCAGATTTTAGTCTTGTGATTAAAACTAAGTCATTTAGGGATTTACACGTCAAAAGACATAGGAATGTTTAAGGGAGATGAATGGTTCATAAGGAAACTTCTGTCACACAAATTAACCACTGGCTAAATAAAATATATTGATTTGTAAAGAATCTTAAAAATATGTAAAAGGGTCTAAAGCAGTAACAGTTATCACAAAAAAATTTAAAAAATGGAGTAAGAGCTTACATATAACCCTCAGTGATACCACTGGATGCTAAGAGTCACTGGTACCAAAACAGAATTCAAGACCGAAAATGTCTACTGTATTTCCAGATACTTCACATCACTTAGAAAATTAAAGTACGCCCATCTTCCCTTCTACATGAACCACAATTGTCACTATGTAAGTATACATTCTGGTCACTGCCCCAGCAGCCCCCATTAACCTGACCTACAGGCAGGGCACACTGAGTTAGGGCTGCCTTAACAACATTCCAGAGGCTTAAAAGATTCTAACGAATTCTAAAACTCCAAATTTCCACCCAAGGTTAACGGAATTTAATTTTTTAATTTTGAAATTTCAAGATGGGTGTTATTCTTTCAAGGCTTATGTGCGAAGCTAAATGTGAGCAGTTAAAAGTTTAAAGTTTAGTACATACGTTCTCCTTGTATTCCTCTGAATCAAAGAAAATACCCACTCAGGTTTGTTTGTTTTTAACCTCATGACTTACATGACCACGACAGGAATAGAAAGCTAAGGATAACAAAGTTGCTTGAAAAAATACTTTAGTGACAATAACATCAATACTCTACCACAATACTGATACCTATATGAAGTATCTCATTTAATGCCACCTTACCTCCACCCCACCCCCACCAAAACAAAAACAAAACAGTTAATAAGAACTTAAGGACACTAACTTGCCCAAGACCTCCTCACTAACAAATGGTAAAGCTGAGATTTGAACCCAAGAAATCTTAACCCACAGGCCATATGGTATCTTAACCACTGTATCATGACACTTCAATTCAAAGACAATTGTTAAGTGTAATATACCTGATCATTACTCACTCTGTTCATAACTTCCCTTAATTTTATAAACCTTTATATAGCCACTATCCCCAAAGCACTGACACAATCTAAGTCTGTTTCTTTGACTTTTATGGTAAATGAAGTACTTCTAGGCTGTCCTAATAATAAAACATACCTTCACTTCCAAAATCACTCTTCATCTTAGAATTCTTATAGTAGTATGTGACATTATTTTCTCTCAAACAGTCATGCTCATTTTTCACAAACAGTTGGTACCAAGTTAGATCCCACACTACCCTAAGCTCCAGGCAAAACAGAAACTAATGTATGTACAATTAAAGAAGAGAAAAATTCTTGTGACTTGAGGATTATACCTTCTAACTTTGCTCTTGATGCCAACATAGCCTCTCTTCTCTATATCCTGATTCATTTAGGATCAAGCTCTGATACCAAGTTCAAATTAGCTTACAAATAAGAAACAGATTAGTCTCCATCACTCTAAATAAACCAAAAGAGGTTGGGTCATTTCTGAGAGTTGCTTTGGGCACCTGAGGTCCATTTCAATCTCGGAGACCAGTCTAAATGCTCATGAAAAGTTAGAAAATTCCCGGAACTGTGGTTTCCTTAAGAAAGCTGCCGATTCAACCTGACTCCAAGAGATGAAAAATTCCCTTGAGCATTATGTTAGTTTTTGTGCATTTCTTGTGGCAGACATGAGGCATGGGACTTTTCAAAGTACACATCCTTCACAGTTCAACAAGGATACATATTTATAATTAAGGTATTCCCTTCTTTTAAGTGTGTTCCTGTAACTAAGATGAAAATAAATAAGATTTCTGAAGAAATTATTTTAGATTAAACAGGTTAAAACTTTAAGCATTATCCATAATTTTATTTTGTATTCTAAATTCTCTGTTCCAGGCTTATTAAATTATTCTACATCTCATTAACTACTCCTCCTTATGTTATTCCATTTGCTTCAGAGTTCCATTTTTTTTTAATCTATTGCTTTTTTGTAACATCACCTGTCTGTCACCTTTTATCCAATAAAAACTGTAATTTATCTTGTTCAAATTACGAAAAGAAAAACTCGAACCATACCTGACTGCACTGGAGGAAAACCTATGAAAAGCAGTCACTGTCCCAAGTTATTCCAGAATTCTGAGGAAGCTTTAGTTCTCAGAAAACAGAAGTGCACAATAGTAATTAAAACCAGAAGAGAACAGATAAGTTAGCTCTACAAAGGACTCAATTATTTAACACATGTATTTTTTCTGTTTTGTGGCTCATGACTTTCCCATCACTTACTTTACTACCAAACTACTGTTCCTTTATTGATCTCACTGCCTATTAGCCCCTTCTCAAAAAGAATAAAAGAAACCTAAACTGGATAATGTTGCTAATTATTAGCAGTATAGAAAAATAGCTGAATCAATTATTGGGTACTTTGAGAATTTTATAAAGATAATTCCAGTAGTGGGATAGAGTGCTAACAACCGAACTAGCACAGCGGCTATAGAAATGGAGTGAGAGACAAAAGAACATGAGAAAAATGGTGGTACCCAGACATAGAAATGGAAGAAGAGAAAGAAGTTTAGTTTATTTCCAAGGTTTTTAATCTAGCAGGTAGGCAGATTAGATTATTTGTGCCATAAAGGGAATAAAAAAAATTTTTTTAAGATAGGAGGAGAAAGGGATAAGAAAAAAGGTCAAGAGAAAAAGCATATACTACATATCACTTCATATACATGCCTACCTCAGTATCTTGCACTCCTGCAAAAGGGATGTTGAGGACAAAAGAAGTAACAAATGAATGATCTCAATTTTAATTCTGCTGACTCTTGTAACATTAAGTAACCTGAATTCACTGAGTAAAATGAAGTTTAGATCACACCTCTAATTCCTCAAGTTTTTGAGATTTCATTTTATTTTAGAAGGTCTCCTTAGTTCTAAACACACTGGTACAAGCCTAGAAGTATCTTCAATTGAGTACTCTCTTTAAAAATTTTGCCAAGTTGTGGTCTCTACAATTCACATAATATCTCACTTTGAGCTATTCTTGGTATAAATTATCCAGCTGAATTTTAAATTTTGCATTAGGTTACTTGTTTAGTAGGTTTGAAACTAATACTTCAGCAAAACAGATAGAGGAAGATCACATGTGTATCAGTGCTTTCAGTCTAATAATTCAATAAAACAGCAATCAATTAATTTACGTTACTAATACCATTTTTTTGCTACTTAGAAGGATAACTTATTAAATATATTCTTCAAAATCATTTTTAAAATACTTAAAGATTCCAAGCAAAATTATTATTATGGTCTCATATTGCAACAAAACACATAAAACTAAGAATATTCAAAGTCCCATAAGCAAAAACGCTCTAGGAGGTTAAAAGATTATAAATTGTGAAATGAAAAGAGGAAGATCATAAATATGATACAGGATACCAAAACTTTTGATTTTATAACCAAAATGGGTTATGAAGCTTTTTTTTATAAATTTATTTTATCTATTTTTATTTTTGGGTCTTCGTTGCTGTGCACAGGCTTTCTCTAGTTGTGGCGAGTGGGGGCTACTCTTCATTGTGGTGTGCGGGCTTCTCATTGCAGTGGCTTCTCTTGTTGCGGAGCACGGGCTCTAGGTGCGCAGGATTCAGTAGTTGTGGCTCACGGGCTCTAGAGCACAGGCTCAGTAGTTGTGGCCCATGGGCTTAGTGGCTCCGTGGAACGTGGGATTTTCCCGGACCAGGGCTCGAACCCGTGTCCCCTGAATTGGTAGGCAGATTTTTAACCACTGCACCACCAGGGAAGCCCTGAAGATTTTTCTAAATTCATGTTTTCCAGTTTGGATACCGGAAACTAAGCAAGAACTCTCAGACAATTGGTTATTACTCTCCAAGGGCAGGAGCCCAAATAAAGCACCCAACTCTTGGGACTTAAAAAACAAACAAAAAAATCACCCAGAGTCAACCTCTTAAGAAATGAGCCTCAAATTCTTCTGTGTTCGTCTTTACAATTATCTCTCGTCCAAGTTACATGAAGGGAAAGGTGACAGTCAGCTACCATACCCCCTACAAGGAGAGTTTCAAAAAGGCTTGTTGAAGCCTTCAAAAAGGCTGGTAACCCTGATCCTTAGTAGGACATCCTTCCCAGTCCTGTGCACTGGACCACCTGTGTAAGTGACTGAACACTAGGCCATCTCCCAGAGCAGCATTTGTAGACAGGGAAAAAAACCCTGAAAGACTAGGTTACTTAATCTAAAACTGCTGCTGCTTTTAAAACATCATGGCCTAAATATCTTTCATTGAAAACATTTAGAAATGTCCTTATCTAAAGACTACCCGTATGTAAATGTGCTTTTAACCTTATAACTGCCCTTCTGAGCAACATCTGATGACACTAATTTCTCAGCCCATGGTACCTGGGGTGGGAGTGGAGGTACGAGGAGGACGTCCTAAAAGACTCTTCTTTGTGTTTTAGAAAATGTCATTTTATTTAATCCCCATAACAGCTTGACATAAAAGTTTTATTATTATCATTAATCCCACTTATACAGATGAAGAAATTATAGGCATTAAGTAAACTTATTTAACATCACACAGTTAATAAGTGGTATTTAAACTCAGGCCTGTGACACTCCACAAGCCTATCCTTTATACACCATCACAGTGTCCTCAAGTAATCTATGAGTAATGTAAGTCAAAATCACATAGTGAATTAAAGTGATTCCTTTATCTCAGTATTTCACTGGAGTACCTTGGAAACCCACCAAGGGGAATGAAGTTTGTGCCTCCTATAACCATGGACCGTGGGCTCATAACATTGAAATCTGTGACTCCTGGAGCTCAGACATCGATTTCCCTCACTTATTTTCACTCTCAAATACATTACCTCTTGAATTTAGTACAACAAGAAAGCTCTCTCTGAAAACATACCTAGCCAAGCTCTGTGCTTCAGTCAATATGACAGGCATTAATTTAAGATTAAACTTTCTAAATAATTAATTCCTACATAGTTTCAACATGTTATCCTTGAGAGCCCATACATACATATGCACTTGAGAAAGACATTTATAACGGCATTCCTTCTCAAATATCCCTAAAACCAGTGTGCAGTTGGCCAGACAATATCAAACTACATCCTGAGCCTCATAAGTATAAATGTATCAGTACAATACAGATAACTCCCAGAATAAGTCTCCAAATAGAAAATTATTATACTAATAATAAATCATAGTAAAACTTCTAGAAAACTCAGATCTGTGGCCTACTCCACCCACACCCAAAGATGACACAACCAATTGGAAAAAGAGTTCCAAAGAGATTGTTAAAATACTTCCCAAAGGCAATTCCAGAATTTCCTCATGAAGAACTTGTCACTCTTGCCAGAAGGTAGACTTGTTTTAACACCTGACAGTGTTCTTCAATCAGAACATGTTTAAAGTGAGGCAGTACGTTTCACATTAAGCCACTTTTTCCAGCTCTTAAAACAAAGGAATAATCTTGACCAGAAAACAGTAATAAGATTCAGTCATGTATATATTATGTTATATATAAATTATTTTTAGGAAACAGAGTTTAATTCTCAAGTATGAGAATTTTTAAAATAAAGACTAAGTTCAAAACATACTGTGGTATATATATATATATTTTTAACTATGATTCCTCTATTTTGACCCTTGGTAACTTAATCTATTTTGAGCTCTATTTAACCAAGATTTGGTGCCTAGAAACCACTTAATGTAACTACTAATTTGCTAAGCCATGATATTCTGAGTTCAGCTTGGGCTTCCACATGCCCAAAACATCCATCTATAAATTGGACAGTTCTCTTCAGGGCTAATCCTTCCTCTTGTACAAAAACCTCTCATCAGAGTACAAACTATTCGCAAAGCAGCTGAGCTGCATTTCCTAATGGACTGGCCATCCCAGCTTCATATAATTAACAATCTCAGTGTGTCTGCATGAATGAGTGACTCATTAACTTGATTTTTGTTTTTAAAGAGTCAAGCTCTTAAACTACAACAAATATTAGTTACATAATATCACATACTTTTACAAAACCACACAATTCAAATATACACAAGCCAAATTATAACACTCTAAGGAGAATGTACCTCAGAAAATTCCAGAATTCTCAAGGCTTCAAGTCTTAGCAGAAATGAATTACATGTACTAAAAATACCTACTTTACCTGGCATTTTTAGTAACTAGAATTCTGCTCAACAGCACTTCTGATTTTCCGAAGGTACAGCCCATTTTAATCATCCCACAAAGGTTAACTTATGTTCAAAAGAGTTTGTTTGGGCACAGAAAACAGGACCAAATATTTTTTAAAGGAAAAACAATAGTCTTTTAGTAACCAGAAAATGTGATCAGGTAGGAAAACAAAGTTCACCATACATGGAGGTTCATTTTATCAACTTCTGTGATTAAAGATCAGTAAAGTGTGTATCATTTTGAGAAAACACAACAGTAAATATTAACATGTATATATTAACATGCTCAATTGAGACAGACAAATCGTGTGAGGTTTCTGTGAGTTAACCAAAAAAACGGGGGGCAGGAGGTGGCTTTGTTAACATCCAATAATGCAATACAGAAATTATATTTATGCTGCATGTAATAATAGATGCTTTCATGATACTGAATAGACTTTTTCACACAAAGATGAAGATCATTCACCAAATTATTGTGAATACTATATTATATTCTGGAAAATAATGATAAATCATATAAGCCTGCTCTCGGTCCCAGGCCCATTTATCTTTCCAGTCTCCCTCTTCTAAACTATGATAGACTAGAATACAAGAAAAATGGGTCTCTTATTCCATCACTACCCTACTGCCCACCTCCCTGCCCTTGCCCCCATAAAGTCAATCATAAGCTTCTTAAGTAGAGTTTAATTTTCCTCAAGTATTTTTATTATTTAACTCAAATCTTTGGTAATCTATGATATATGGAACATGAGAATACTATAATTAATGATAACGTAAAGGACTGATATAGCATTTTAATAAGGAAAATTATGATTAGTAATTATTAATTTATATGGAAAAATTTTCATAATTTTTGGAATATACAAATGAAATTAAAATAATTAGCATAAGAAATATTTGGTTTAATATAATTAAATGTGAGAGAATGTCCTTCAGAAGAGAAAAGTTAAATATAGCACCTTACAATAGTAAAGCTTTGTAAGGGTTCAGCTCACACATTTTAAAAATCTTTTTTTTAAGTCATACATACACTTTGACAAACAGGTAATTTCTATACTGAACAAAAACAACAACAACAACAAATAACCCAAAACTAGTAAATCACATCATGGCCCCCAAAGAATGATCCCAATAGCCTCAGCTAAAACAGGAAATTCCAACTCTGGCTATACTGCACAACATAAGAAGAAAAGGGAGAAAACTGAGAAGAAATGGCTTAATTAAATTCCCCTCCAACCGTTAATTTTACTGAGGAGAATGATTAACCATGCAAGAGCTGCTATAGCTGTTAGATTAAAATCAGGCATTTTCCAGACTATCTTTTGGAAAGTAAGATACAGATAATATCCCAGAGAAAAGTGATCTAAAAAGTCAGGTAACTATTGATTTAGAAAGCAATAATTTTTTAAAACCATCATTATTTGCAAGCAATTTAAGAGAGTATCATTAGATTGAGATTATTATAACCCATTAATACAAACTGCAACTTAACATATCTTCTCAATAACATTTAGTGTGCACTATTTTAAAAGCACCATAAACAGTAGTAAATAAAAATGGAATACAAATTTAATCCATTTTAAAGTTTTACATAATGACCCGTGGGGCCTTGAAGCCTCCCTCCAACATGACCTACACTTTTACTCCACGTCCATATAAATTAGAATCCACATGATCAATCTTTCTTCACTCATTCTACTTAATCACTTAATACACCTGCACTTAACTATCAATGTTTCCTTTTCCATATTTGAAACCTACAGATATCAAAGAATATGAAGAAAAAGAAACCAAAATTGGGCTTAAAGGGGAAAAAAGGTAGAGCACATCTGCAAATTCATAACTGACCCTCTAACTCCCCAAATCCATCGCACTCTTGCTGACTTCTGAAGAGCTACTATCAACCTACAGGATTCAGAACAGGACCTACAGTAGTCAAGGAGCAAAATGGCTGCTCATTTCTTAGAGAACAGATTAACAACCTTTTTATGTATGAAGTTTACTAGAGGTTTTCTGTTATTAAAACACTGCATATCACGCAACCCATTAGGAACAAAATTATAGCAACATTTCAGTAGATTCAGAAAGAAACATTTTGATTATATTCAACATCATTCATGATTTTTTTAATCAAAGGCAAATTTTAACTAGAAAAACAAGAAGGGTACCTTAAAGTGATTAAGTGAATGAATGCAACTTTCAAAAATCCATAGCAAACATAATACACAATGGTGACACACAGAAGCACTATCCTTTACAAAAGAGTAACACAGATGCCCACCATCATCACTTTTATAAGAGATTGTACTAAAATTTC
This sequence comes from Kogia breviceps, assembly GCF_026419965.1. Classification (NCBI taxonomy): domain Eukaryota; kingdom Metazoa; phylum Chordata; class Mammalia; order Artiodactyla; family Physeteridae; genus Kogia; species Kogia breviceps. The sequence goes on from NC_081314.1 coordinate 31,521,982, forward strand.
CAAGATAGCACATTAAGATAAAAAATAAAAGGCAAAATGAATAAAAAAAGAAACAAAGTTGCCATTTTTTCAGTTATGATAGTCAACTGAAGACATCCAAGGGGATTTTAAAGACACTTTATTAGATTTAATAGGAAAATTCTGAAAGTTTGCTGGATATAAGGTTTCCAATTTTGATTTAACATGTCCACTTTCCCTAATCCATGATTATCTCTTTCCTTTCTGGTGTCTATAGAGTTGAGTCTTCCTTAAGAGTCACCAACCAGAACTACACAATGTATTAAGTGCTAAAGTTTGATAACTGAGAAAATGTACCTCCTTTCTCAGATCCTGCTACATTTTCATCACTTTCTATTCTTACACCAAATTGCATTTATAAATAAAATACCCTTTTAGTGGCCGCTTTTGGCCAGATCATCAGAGTAGGCCAGTATTTCTAGGTATACACTATCTCCAATATATCCCATTTCTTTCCTATATCAGAATAAACCAGTCACAACTCATTATTCTTAGTAAAACATAACCCAATTTACTTAAAATATCACTTTGCAGCTGACAAAAATGAGAGCCCTTTGCCAGGCCCCTGCCCACCTGCAGCCTGCAGTAGTATTCCCACACTTATTCCTCACCATTTGCTTTACCAGCACCTTGTTTCTTACATCTTGAGTACCATGTGAAAATCTGGAATGTTTCATTGCATGCTTCCAGAGGGTTCCCGCTGCTTACATATACCACTCCATTTAAAAGGACCTGCTCACCATACTTTTCACTTCCTATTGCTGATTCAGTTTCCAATACATGATGGATTTTTCTAAATTGTCACTTACTCTACATTTTACAAACTTTTTCAAAGCCTAGCAAAATACTAGCATTACTTGCCTATTTAACTTTTCAAAAACTCTTCCTATTTTGCTTATGGAACATTTTTCATCAACATTATCTTTGGAGAAGTACAAAATCCTTTTTATATAACTCCTGCCCTTTCCAAGTTACTGAAATTGTACTCTCAAGCTCCAAATGTAATGTCCTTTCCCATGTCCTTATACTCGTTGATTTCTCTATAGCCCTAAGATCTAAGATCTCCTTCCTAAAATTCTCTTTCTCTTGTTTATGTAACTTTTTTTCCAACAACAGACCCATCAGTTTCTGACCCTTTTTCTGATGCTGCCACCTTATGAACGTATAGGACGTTCTCCAAGATCTTTCTTTGGCTGATTCCTTTCTCGTTTCACCCTCTCCCCCACCCCTTTTTTGGCTTAGTAGTATCGTTCAAATTTCATGCCTTCAACTAACATTTTCTGTCCTCATGTCTCTAGTCCTGGCCTGGATCTCAAGAACTAGGCCACAGCTGGCATGTATGTAACACCCAAAGTAGACACTGCCAGTTGGTTGGATATTGGATCAAACGACATCTCAGCACTGCTCTGGACAGTCACGACACTATCAGATAGAAGGAACACTGAAGAAGAAACCAACTCACCACATTCAATCATTCCCTAAATGTCTCTACCTGATAATCCATATCAGCACCTTATAGACAGTTTATCAAATGCAGAACTCATTATCTTTCTCTAAAACTTTCTACTCACCTGCTTCACTTTGTAAGAAAATCCTGAGTCTTCAATAATTCTTTCATACCTTCAGATCCACTTTGTTATCACATCTTACTGAATAACACTGTGGTATCAACCAAATTTGTCTCTTTTTATTCCCCAATGTCATGTCTTAATATAAGCACTTAATACCTCTTAACAAAGCTCCGAAAACTGCCAGCTTCCTAACTACTCTCCCATCTGCAGTCTTTCTCCCTTTTTCTCAATGTTACTAAGTGCTGCAAAAGTAAACTGATCATCTCGTATGAGCATCCGATAGCCACACAAATTCCATATTCTCACAATCAGTATCCTTGACAATGTGGCTGTTAGTTACTTCTAATGTTACTTGTATGTCTCCACTCTCTATGTATTCTGCCAAATATAATGTCTCTATTCTTTACTCATGATGTTTCTTCTGTCTCGGTCTCCCTTTCCTTTGGGCTGGAGAAAATTAGAGAGTAGAAAGATAAGCAATACAACCTGATAATGCAGTGGATAAATGTGATGAGTGAAAGAGAGAGATCAAGAAAATTACTCAGATTTCCAGCTTTTACAGTAAGATATATAATGACACTTGTCACTTAGATAAAACTGGAGGCATTTGAGGGCCGGGTTAGAACTTACACTGTGAAGTGACTTGACATCTCAAAGTGGAAACAGATACCAGATAGGCAGGTGGACATGTAGATCTTGATCTCAGAAGGCAGGTGTAGACTAGCAATGTCACTCTCAGAATAAGTGTAATAATAATTTATTTATAACTGTAATGAAAATTTATGCCATAGGTTTGCTTAGAAAGCTAATATACATAAAGTTCAAAAAGAAGATATAATTTTAAAAGAAGAGGCCTAGAATATGCCATTAGAAGCCAAGTAGAGAAAGAAGAGCTAGAAGACTGAAAAGGAATAAGCAGAAGAATGTGATTTTACAGAAGCTAAGGAAGAAAAGCACAGTTAGAAGAAGGCATGGTCTGCAATGTTGAATGCTACTGAGAGGAAAAGGAAGAAAGTAAGACAAAGATAAGGGGAAAGAAAATCCTATGAGATTTACTAACACAGAGGTATTAAAGGTGACCTTAGTTTTCACAATGGAGAAACCAGAGTGGAGTTGCTGGAGTGAGAGTGGGAGGTGAGGAAATGAAGGTGAAAAGTTAGAGACAACTAACTTTTCAGGTAGAGACAACTCCTTCAAAACATTTGGCTATGAAAGGGAAGAGAGATATTACAGAGAATGATGTATAATAATACACATAAATACACATGTAAATACACAAGTGCCTCTAAAGCTCTTGGAACCATGCATTATTTTCTCCCACTGATAGCTCTCAATGCAACATTCACTCCTACCAAGGTCAAAAACAGGCAAGAATGCCCACTATGACCACTATTACTTTTCTTCTGGACAGATTAGTCACTGAAATCAGACTAGAGAAAACCATTAGAAATGTAAAAAATAAGAATTAGAAAAGAAGAAACAAAGCTATTTGCAGGTGACCTGATGAAGATGAGCTGGAAAACCCTAGAAAATCAATGATGAAACTCAAAAAACAAAAGAATTCAGCAAGGTAGCAGGATATAAAATAAACATGCAAAAATCACTCACATATACAAATAAAACCAGATAGGATATCTTAATGAATGAGAAAGTCTCATTTAAAATAGTCATAAAAAACTATTAAATATTTAAGAATAAACAGAAATGTTCAAAACCTACATAAAGAAGAATAAACACTCTTCAAAGTCACAAAAGTAGGCCTAAACGACAGAAAAGAAACACCTTGTCCTTGGTTAGGACATCTCAACATCAACACGTCATAAATTTACAAATGTAAAATGCGCTAGACAATTTGATGTTGAAGTTCAAGTGGAAAAGAAAAGTTCAGGAAAAGCTAGGAAACACTGAAAAGGAACAGATATGGCAAGGGAAGGAATGACTCTCGTTAAAATATACTACAAAGTCTCTATACTTAAAACAGTGTGGCACTGAAGAGATAGACCAATGAAACGGAAAGTCCAAAAATAGATTTAGCTACGATAAAGTGACATCCCAAAACACTGGTACAAGAGTGGGCTTTTTAACAAATTGATAGACATTTGGGGAAAAGAAAATGAAGACAAAAACTTGATCTGTTTCTCACACCATACACAAAAATAAACTCTAAATGGATCGGAGATTTAAGTGTAAAAAATGAAACTATACACATACTTTTTTATAAGTTGAATTCCTCCTATAACCTGGGAATTATAAAAGAAAAGTCTTTCTAATTAGAACTAAAATGCAAACACAAAACTTATACATGAGAAAAATACCAGAAGCAAAATCAAAAGAGATATGACAAACTGGAAGAAAACATTTACACTATAACTCACTGATAGATGGTTAATATCATTACAAACAACTTTCAAAAAGACAAAATTTCCTATAGAAAATGGCTTTTATAAGATTTATTTTTGTCTGTGTTGGGTCTTCGTTGCTGCATGCAGGCTTTCTCTACTTGCGGAGAGCAGGGGCTACTCTTCGTTGAAGTGCATGGGCTTCTCATTGCGGTGGCTTCTCTTGTTGCAGAGCACAGGCTCTAGGTGCGCAGGCTTCAGTAGTTGTGGCTTGCAGGCCCTAGAGCACAGGCTCAGCAGTTGTAGTGCACAGGCTTAGATGCTCTGCTACATGTGGGATCTTCCCAGATCAGGGCTCAAACCCGTGTCCCCTGCATTGGCAGGCGGATTCTTAACCACTGCGCCACCAGGGAAGTCCCTAGAAAGTGGCTTTTAAACAGACGAAAAGACATTCAGCTCCACTCATAATAAGATGAAATGCAAATTAAATGTATACTGAGATACCATTTCTCATCTATCAGATTGGGAAAAATTGAAAACATTCACAGTACACTCCGCGGGCAAGGCTGTGGGGAAACAGGCACTCCCGGACACTCCTAGTGGAAATGCAAAATGGTACAACCATATGCAAAGGAACTGGGCAATATCTCATTAAACTACATAAGCATTTACTCTTTGAACCAGTGAGCCCACTTCTAAGAATTTACCCTGAAGATAAAACCTGCAACAATATGAAAATGCATATACACAAGGATATTCATCACAGTATTATTTTCAATTGCAAAATACTGGAAATTACTTCAATACCCATGTGTAAGACACTGGTTGAATAAACCATGGTACATATACAAAATAAAGTAGTATCTGTAAAAATGAATGAGAAATCTCTATAAACTAATATGAAGTGATTTCCAAGATACTGAAAATGAAAAAAAGAAAATTGCAGAAGAACATATATAGTACACTACACTTTTAATAAGAAAGGGGAAATTTTAAAATGTAAGAAAAATTATCTGCTTACCCTTATAAAAGGAAGGATGAACTAAAAAACAGTAATGCTGTTTACCTATACAGGATGGAGTAAATAGGGAACATGGAAAGACCTTTTCATACAATTTTATTTTTTTGAAAAGTAAATCATTTTCTACATATTCAAAAAATTAAATCAACAAGAATGTGAAGGTGCAAGAAAACTAAAATGAGTACACTCAACTGTATTTTACCGTATCCACACGAATTATAAAGAAAGAAGTAATCCAAGTAATTATGAGTACAGCATTTGATTATATATACTCACAGAATTGGGTGGCGTGAGGATGGAGAACTTCAAACAAACCTTGAACAGGTAAAGTTTTTGGTAAGTGTATTTGTTCTAGTGGTATAATGAACCAATTCTGAAACTATTTTAGATCTGTTATGGAGTTGCACAAATAACGTGTTGATGCTGCTGGAAGCCAATCCTGTCACTGTGAAAGAAGGGACACATAAATATGGAAAAGTGGAAAAGAAGAAAGAACCCTGTGGAGATGGATTAGAAATAGAGATACTGGGGCTTCCCTGGTGGCGCAGTGGTTGAGAGTCCGCCTGCCTATGCAAGGGACACAGGTTCGCGCCCAGGTCCGGGAAGATCCCACAAGCTGCGGAGCGGCTGGGCCCGTGAGCCATGGCCGCTGAGCCTGCGTGTCCAGAGCCCGTGCTCCACAATGGGAGAGGCCACAACAGTGAGAGGCTTGTGTACCGCAAAAAAAAAAAAAAAAAAAATTAACATTCTCAATGTGCCTCCACATGAGATATCCCAAGAAGGATATATCATTATTTATGTAGTTTTCTGGAACAGAGATCCTGAATCTAATCATGAGGAAACAGCAGACAATCCCAAATGAGGAGTGACAGGCAGACAGATAGACAGACAAATGAAGGACTGCATCATTCAAAAATGTCAATGTCATAAAAGACAAAGAAAGGCTGTGTGACCATTTCAAAGTAAAGAAGGCAAAAGAGACATGACAGCTAAATGCATTAGCTGGTCCTAGACTTAATTCTTACTGAAGGGAGAAAATGCTTATATAAGGAATGTTATTGCATCATGTGACAAATTTGGAATATGGACAACAGATTAGATATAAGTATTATACTAAATTTACTGAAGCTGGTTATTGTACTATAGATATGGAAGAAAAGAACATCCCTACTAAGAAATATACATTGACATACTTTCAGGCATAAATGCAATCTCTGCTCAAAGTTCAGGGGGAAAAAACTGTGTGTGTGTGTGTGTGTGTGTGTGTACGTGTGTGTGTGTGTGTGTGTGTGTGTGTGTGTGTATCTCGAGGGAGAAAGTGAGGAGACACACCCAAATGATAAATGAGGTAAAATGTTAACAGTAGGTGAATCTGGGTACAGATTAAAGTATTTTTCATTTAATTAAAGTTTTTTTTAAAAGTATTTTTTAAGCCATCCACTTGCTATTTTTCCTACTATATTTTTCCCACGTGAAGTTGAAGAGAGTGAGGCCCCAGGATGTGAAGTCATCAGGAGGTAAGCCCACTCCACCTTACTTCTGAGTCTAGCACTAATTTTAACTATCACAATACACGGCATTTAAGACTTACCAGCACCTTTAGCTCTAAGATTTCCAAGGTTGTTTGGTCTGCCCTGTCTTACCCTCTGCTATTCTCTCCTAATTTTCTTTCCTCTGTTCCCCTAACTGCAGGCCCCTATCACTACAGTTGCATCCTGCCTCAGGCTCTCCAGCGTACAGTACACTGGCCAACTTTACTTCTTACAAGTACTCTGGGAAAATCCTATTTTAGCTGGAAAATCCTGGATTTTAGCTCTCATACATTTACTAGGCTATACTTTACCTACTCCAACAGGCACCCGGGAGGGCAGAACTGACTCTTTCTTACTATTGTATGCCCAAGGTCAAGTATAAACCTTACTCTATATTTAGGATTTCAGTAACCATTCATTGAGCTGAAATGTTTAACTTGTTTCATCACTCGCTCATGGCTTTCCTCATTCTAACAAATATTGGGAATGCTCCATTTCCTCCCTTCCATTTGCCCACCAAATCTGACTGAGATCTAGTCAACATTCACTTTCTGGAAGATGCTTTCTAGTTATTCCAGCTCTGGAAATGTCTGCCATGCTCAATCCCTTCGGCACACAAGGGCTGTACCAATATCTTTCGCACTTATTATAAATAACAATATTGGAAAGTATGTTTTCTGTGGCATAACATCACAGCAATTTCAAAAGTTGTCCTCATCTCTTATTTTGATTAAGAAAAATAAATATTGGAAAGAAGCCAGTGTGTGCATCTGCTAAAGAAAAGATAAGAATCACTGTTAAAAAAAAAAAAAGAAAGAAAAGTAAAAAGAAAAGGATGCCGGATGCCACGGTCAAGTAAATTTGGAAAATGCTAAATTGAGTTAAACTACCCCAGGTTCTCAGATCTTTTAATATAAATCAATGTATACTGTGATTATCCTAGAGAGTAACAAAATATACGGTGCTTTCCAAACTTACTTGACCATGGGCTCTTCGTACTCAGAGCATCTCCTGGGAAAAACAAACCACAGAATATACTTTGGAAACGCTGACTATGCTATTACTGCGAGAACACATATCTGGGAGAACAGAATATCTGGAACTTGCTAAGACACTTAAAAAACAAAAGAGGGGCTTCCCTGGTGGCGCAGTGGTTAAGAATCCGCCTGCCAATGCAGGGGACACGGGTTCAAGTCCTGGTCCGGGAAGATCCCACATGCCGGGGAGCAACTAAGCCCATGCGCTACACTATCTACCATGTGCCCGCCCATCTAGAGCCCGTGCTCCGCAACAAGAGAAGCCACTGCAATGAGAAGCCCGTGCACCGCAACGAAGATTAGCCCCCACTCTCCCCTAGAGAAAGCCCGCATGCAGCAACAAAGATCCAATGCAGCCAAAAATAAATAATTGAAAAAAAAAAAAGAAACCAACTGCTTAACATTAACAGAGTCACGTAAAGCTTCCCACCTATAATTCTATACAAAGTAGCAACTGATTCTAATTGTAATTAGTTAACGACCAAAACCCTGGATTTCTACATCCAATACTTGCCTGCTTCAGGGTCCCACGAAAATTCTGATGTGAACTTCCTATTGCCTCCTCCAACTCCTGAACTGCAGATGACCAACTGCAATCAGCATCCCACAATTACAACACACACATGCAGAGCAAATGAGTAGTTTTGGCTGAGAAACATTATAGCAGTGTTTCTCAAATTTTAATGTGTATACAAGTTACCTGGTATACAGGTATACAAGTTACCTGTTGATCAGAACGCAGATTCTGATTCAGCAGACATGGGGTTGGGCCCAATATTCTGCATGTACAGCAAGCTCACAGGTAACACCAATGCTGTTGAACTAGGGACCTTGCTCTGAGGGAGAGTTCCAGGCACCCTGTGACAAAAAAGAGGCCGCTAACTTATGAGTATCCAATGCCTGGCCTTCAAACTGCTTTTCAGAAGTCTAATTCTGCCAAATGAAAACAATGAAGTTTTTAATCATTTATAAAAACTGAAACTGTGTGCAATAAAAAGAAGATATTAAAATCATTATTATCTGATAACAATTATTTTTCTTTAGAAACGGTAGTTTCCTACAGATTGCCATGAAAGTACATGTATTTATACAAAAATCATTTCTTAGTCTAATGCCCACACCAGTGACACAAAAACACCTTGACATTTATGGTGGTCAGGAATTGTCTCCACCAATAGTGACTTACACGGCTGCAAAGAGAAACTATTATTGCCATGCCTCCACCCAAAAGACAATGTATAAAGCCAGCATCTTTCTCAATGATTTACTGAAAGCAGCAGCTCATTTTAATAAAACCATCCCAAAACATAAAATTGATTGAACCAACTGCTGTGGTGGGCATACACAACAGCTGATCAAAATCATTCAAGATTTTTATTTGTAACAGACTTTCTTTCAGGCTTCGAAAATTTTTTCCCATTCTATACTTTTATCTTGATATTGAAATCACTGAATTAGAGAAAAAAGAATTTTTAAATCTATGGAATAAAGTTTTAAACTACCAAGTAAGTCAATTCAAGAAAATAATAAACCAGATCAATACAACTTAATGCACACACTAAAACTAATACCCACTTTTCTAGAATGTACTTTGAGTGACAAAAATTAAGAGTTCAAACTGGGTCACCTCTTGTGTTGTCGAAAATCGTGTGGCTTTTTCTAGGGATAGCACTGCCACCACATCACACACAACATATCACCCTCATTCCTCACAAAGGCAAACTTAGCACAATTAGATATTATTTCTCTTTATAACTGTATTTCTTGATATTAAACATTTAAGATTTTATTTCACTATAAAACAAAGACATTTATCCTTCACTGCATGTTAACTGATGCCCTTATCTGACTTTTTATAATAAAGTAATTTTACAGTATTTTTGTCATAGTGAAGGACAAAGATAAGCCAACTGTTTAGATTCCTCTCCTTCGTGTTGTGTCTTTTTGATCACTAACAATGCTGCGTGAACAGCCAACAGAAGGCTGACATTTCATAAAATATGCAGTGATAAAAACTAATACTGTAGCATCTGGGAGCAATCTATAAAATGCAGAAATACACCTAATAACTGTGATCTTAAATTACAAGTTACTAAAAGCTAAAGAAAAAGCATACCTAAGAATAAAAAAGTGGCAAGATTACAACGGGGTTTTTTGTACTCCTGTTTCGAAAAACAAAGTTTTAAAAATAATTTAAGTCTGTAACACTTTCCCTGCTATTCTACACTTAAAAGCCAACTTCCTTCTAAGAACAGGGTTTCTGTACTATATACCTTTCAACAGTTGAAGAATACATTACAAAATCATCATTGAAAGGGACTGTAGAATATGCAAAGGAAATTCCTTTTTCTCAGATACTTAAAAAATGTCAAAACCGATGATGAAGAAGCAATATATTACTTTCAAGACATGATGCCAGAAACCACCACCAAAATAAGTTTTAAAGACTATAATAATCTAAACAAACATACTCTTAATGCCTGTACTAATACATCTTTTCATAATCTAAGCCTTAAATTAAAGTACTTGGTACACAACAGCAAAGTAAACTGTGCTCAACTATGTTTAAATAATTTTAACCTTACTGCTAAACATTTGTTTTTCAATAGTGGGAAGCAAGTAAGGCACTCAATGAACACCATCCAAGAGCAAATCATGTGAATTATCTTTATAGTATTTGGTTTAATATTCCACCTATATCTTATCAAAATCACAGTCCAGCAAAAGTGCTTTTATTGTTTTTTTTAATATCTATGCTAAGGGGAAGTGAAAAAATAAAAGCCATATTCAGCACTTCAAGAAGCCTGAATTATACTCTAACTAAAGAAAATATACAGCAGTTACATATGTGGGAGGCAACTGTCCTTGTGCTTATAATTAGCATCTGCATTTAGGGATTCCACCGCTTAATGCACACCCACCGCCTGTTACTCTTACCACGGCTTTTTAATGTCACTTAATGGAGATAAATACTCTTTCCCCTCCTCATATTTACATCAACGCTATTTAATTTTTTTAAAGCTGTTATAATAGGTTAAACAGCAGTCTCAACATCACTCTTCATCTCCCACTGGACAAAGAATGGCATTACAGGACTGAGAATAGAGAATGCATGTTTACATTCATAATGTGCCTAACTATAACATTTATGTAAATTATGATTTTACATTTGCAAATGGAATAATTTTTCATTTCACAGCATACTTTGCCATTCTTTCAACATTAACTTTCCATGGTTATTACAATCTCAAAAAACCATACCTATGAAACAAATGATGTTGTTCAAGCCATTGGAAGAAACACTTAAAGCTAAAATAATCATGTATCTAATAATGTACTTAATTTTAGTCTAATCTTATTCTTCTATAAAAGAGAGCTTTAGCATATTAAATAAAAACTTTTCATAGATTTGAGTTTAGGGAATCTTCCTTTTAAAAATATTTTCACTACCTTTTAATTATTTCACATCAGGTTACCTATCACATAAATGATATACAAATTTACTATAATTGTTTAAATGTCAAAAATATATGGATCATTCTTTCCATTATTGTGTCTACTGAATTTAGACTTAGAGCATATCAGTATTATGTACATTTAGAAGAAAAACAATTGTTTTACCATTTGAAAACCTATGATTTCAAGGGTAATTTACTCTATCAAAATTTATTTTAAAAAATTATACATACCAATAACAGCAGAGAAAAAAAGAAAGCAATTCTTGGGTTTTTCCCTTGTCAAAAAAGTAGTAAATCACATTCCCCAACTGTGATTAAATAGACACTGTTAAATTCACTGGAGAATATTTATCTCTCCCTTCTAGAATGTAAAGTCCATGAATATGGGGTCCTTACTTCTTTTGTTTAACTCATATCAATAATGCCTAGGTATAGGTAATCAATTAATATTTATGGAAGTAATGAGTGAGCAAATATCAATGTATCATCTGAGATTTGTAATGAATGATACTTAGTCCATAAGTGAGATCTAAAGAAGTATAACATGGTCCCTGATCTCTTGACACTTAAAATCCAGTTAACTATACAGAATCTAGACCCAACTACAAACAAGTACTAGTGCAAAACATTAAACACAAAGTGCCTTGTGAGAGGCAAAAATCAAAACAGGAGTTCAGAAGAGGGTGAGATTACAGTAGACCATATTGTTCAGAAAGATTTCAAGGAGTGTACAGGACATGAGCTCCAAGTTAGCAAAAAAGTACATAAGCTTTAGATGAGCACGTTAAGAAGAAAATATGAAGGACGTCATAGGACAAAAAGATTAAAAGTATTGTGAAATGAGAAAGGATATGCAAAAGTAGGAAAGTTCTCGGTACGGTGGGATCATCTTGACAGAAATGGGAGAATTTTTGCTACTCACTAGTGGAAGATAAGGCTAAACAGTAAACTAGGACAACTTTACAAAAGAACCTTGAATATCAGGCTAGACTCAATATTTTGTAGTAACCTATTAGGGAAAAGACTCTGAAAAAAATATATACAAACATATAAGCATATATGTAAACTGAATCACTATGCTGTACACCTGGTGACACTATAAACCAATTATACTTCAATTAAAAAAAATATGAAATCCCTAACAAAATCAGGAAAGAGATTCCAAATTTCAATCTATAAACAAAGTGGGGCCATTAAAGGTTCCTAAGCAGAAGAGTAACAGAGTAAAAGCAATGTTTAAGGAAGATTAATCTGACAATGTATGGGATGGATTTGAGGATAGAAAGGATATCAAATACTTCAGACCTGAGGAGAGCAAGAACTTCTGTAGTATTCTAGGAATAAGGCTGTAAAGGAGTGGATGAGGCTGGCTTTTGAGAACGGTAAGGAAATGACAGGAGCAAAAACTACGAAGACTATAAACTAGTTAGATATGATGGGTAAGGGAGATGGAGACAATGAATTCCTAGGTCCAAGATAAAGACCCTAAAGGATAATGGGAAGGAAGCTAAGAATGGCTAAATTTTTCTGGGAAAAAAAAAAAAAGGTCAGGGGCAAAATGATGCTTTCAGTTCTCCCAAACATTCACCGTGTTGGGAAGCAAAGTATTCAAAATAGTAGGAAACGGAGAGATGGAAACCTGAGAATGTGGTCAAATGCAGAGCTACAGATTTTATTTTATTTTTTTTTAACTTTTTATTTTATATTGGAGTATAGGTGATTAACAACGTTGTGTTAGTTTCAGGTGTACAGCAAAGTGATTCAGTTATAAATATACATGTATTTATTCTTTTTCAAATTCTTTTCCCATTTAGATTGTTACATAATATTGAGCAGAGTTCCCTGTGCTCTACAGTAGGTCCTTGTTGGTTATCCATTTTAAATATAGCAGTGAGTACATGTCAATCCCAAACTACAGATTTTAGAGTGCACTATGAAGATGCAATAGCACAAATATGGAAAAGGAAGGGAAAGGATGAGTAAAGAACAGAGACTGAAGATTATACCACACAAGTTAACAAATTCTATAAATATACCTGTGGAAATCAACTAAAATAAAATGAAATTGATTGAATGGCATCATTAGATAGTTCAGCCCAGAAGGAATGACTAGAGCAAGAAGGCCACAGTGTTCACAGAGAGAGAGCTCACAAAACCTCACCCAAGCAGAAAGTACACAAGAAACCATAATTTGTAAATATTCTGTTTTTCTTTTTGTTTTAGAGAGAGAAAATATTAGAATATAAACTAAATACCTGAGGAAACTATAAAACTTTTAAATACATTACTTCCTACTGTATTGCTTTGCTAAAAGAAAAAGCTAGGACATTTTTCTTTTAAAATATCCCAATTCTAGAATACATAAATTCCCATAAAAGTCAAAAGCAAAAATATACTCATCTGTTCTTTATCCCTTATATAAATTGCATTTCCCCCCCCATTTTTTCACATCTATATTATTTCTTTTTTTATACTGTTCTCTGAGGTTTAGGTCAGTTATCTATGTAAACTAGGTATTATATTTTGATATTTCCTAATTTCGATTAAGTATTCAAATGAGAAAAAACCTAACAGGTATTGTACATATTTTTAAAACATACACACACATTTTGAGGCTAATTTACAGGGTAGAGTTTATAGAAGAACATAAGAGTTCATGAAAAACAGAAATTAAGATGCATCCCATCCCCCACTGCATCCACCACTGGGCCTGGAACCCAGAACAGCAGTGTAGGCTTCAGGAAAAGAGGCTCAGAACACCAAACGTAAATGTAGATGTATAATAGGGTTTTTTAAAGTTGTCTTCCAGAGTGCACTTTACCTTAAGAACCTTGAGAATAATTTAATTGTGACAAGATTTAGGGATTCCAACAGGTAGGGAAAAGCTTTCTAAGGTTTGATCTTCATCATGATACATACAGAAGAGACACACTCATTCATCAGTCCAAGCAGCACTTGCTCCGAGATAAGTACGTGAATGCATGCACTCCACGTGGGTGTCATGCTCGACTGAAAGATATTTAAGCTAATCAATAAGTCAGATATGTTCTTAAAAATGCTAAGTGGTTGTTTATATGTGTTAGGCTTTCTGTACAGCATATTAATGTATAAAAACTGGCATTGTAAGCTGAAAAGAAAAAAATTAACTTTAGAGATATGTAGCACAGGTTTTGTATCTTAGGTGTTACTTAACTGAATCTAAACTCTGATGGATTCACTACTAAATTAAGGACCCAAGCATCTATAAATTAGCATGTATCCAATATCTACTTAGCTTATTAAGATATACGGTTAAAAATCATAAATTGGTCTTTTTTTTTAGATTGTCCAAGGAACAAATTTATCTATCTAAATACAAAATTGTATTCTGTGCTTTGGGAAAAATTCCAGATTACAAATTTAAGTTGAATAGACATAAATGGCAATTTGGTCTTTAGACACACATAAAATACACAATTGTTTTCTTCAATTAATGTAGTGTAATTGAATAAATTAAAATTGGCAAAAATGTGAAACAAAAACATTCAAGTACTTACTTTATTTAAAAAGGCAGCTGTACTCGTAAAATTGTTTCTAGAGTATAAAACCACTCCCTCTGAAAAAAATCAGCAGCTATTTAAATGAATGCAATGCCCAGTGACCTCTCTGGTATAAAATAAAGTCTAAAGGTAGAGGGGGAAGAAAAGCCTGTCTTAATTCCTCCGCTCCCCATGCAACAGTCTAAGGACAGTGTCAAGCACAAGTAGCAGCTCAGATTTAGATGCTACCACCTCAGGATTCACCGGTTACATTGTCACTGAACACTGAGGTACATGAGAATGGCAGGCTTCAAAGGCAAAAGACTAAAAGAATGATGGAAGCCATCACACCATAAAACATGTGGCTCCTTTATCCATAACTAATGGGCAAAAAAGAAATGACATACACTTCCTCCTTGCTGACTTCTGACAAGTCAGCCAGGAAAACGATTCAGAATCTTTGCAAAGGTGTCAAAGGGATGCAGGAGAGGGAACAGAAAAGGAAAGAACTGAAACATAAATTTAAAAGAGAGGGGGGAAGAAAGCTGAGCTTTGGTTTTTATTCGTGTTTTAAATAATTCAACTAGCTACTCAAATTGGATGACCATATAATTTAGCAGCCAAACTAGAACATTCCTAAGAGTGAAAAGGTGCGTCAGAGGCAGAATAATTAACCAACTCCCCCAAAGATGCCCATGTCTTAATCCCTAGAACCTGTGAATATGTTAACTTACAAGGCAAAACGGCCTTTGAAGATGTGATTACGGTTATGAACCTTGAGCTGGAGGGATTATCCTAGATTATCCTGTTGAGCTGAATCTAATCACATGAGTCAGAAGGAAAGATGCTATAAGAGAAGAAGGGTCAGAGCGGTGCAAATGAGAAGGATTCAAACTGCTGTTGCTGGCTTTGAAACTGGAGGAAGGGGGCCATGAGCCAAAATGTAGCTCCCAAAGAAGCTGGAAAGGACTTGAGGCAACAAGGAAATTAGAGACCTAGGTCCTACAACCACAAGGAATTGAATTTTGCCAACAAACTGAAAGAACAGGAAAACAGATTCTCTGACACCTTGATTTTAGCCTGGGGAGACCTATATTGGACTTCTGAACTATACAAATATATAATTAAAAATTGTGCTGTCTTAAACCAATAAATTTGCAATAATTTCCCTGGGAACAATAACAAACAAATACACAGGTGCTAAAAAGAATTAAGGCAGAAGAATCTGCCTGCCAGAAAGATGGCGGAAGAGTAAGACGCGGAGATCTCCTTCCTCCTCACAGAGACATCAGAAATACATCTACACGTGGAGCTTCTCCTGTAGAGCACCCACCGAACGCTGGCAGAGGACCTCGGACCTCCAAAAAGGCAAGAAACTCCCCACATATCTGGGTAGGGCAAAAGAAAAAAGAATAAACAGGGACAAAAGAATAGGGACGGGACCTACGCCAGTGGGAGGGAGCCGAGAAGGAGGAAAGACTCCCACACACTAGAGGCCCCTTCGCGGGCGGAGGGGGAAGCTCCGGAGCCGCGGAGGACAGCTCAGCCACAGGGGTGCGGAGGGCAAAGCGGAGAGATTCCCGCAGAGGATCGGTGCCGACCGGCGCTCACCAGCCCGAGAGGCTTGTCTGCTCGCCCGCCAGGGCGGGCGGGGCCGGGAGCTGAGGCTCGGGCTTCAGTCGGATCCCGGGGAAAGGGCTGGAGTTGGCAGAGTGAAGACAGCTTGAAGGGGGCTAGTGCGCCACGGCTGGCCGGGAGGGAGTTCGGGAGAAGTCTGGAGCTGCCGAAGAGGCAAGAGACCTTTTCCTCCCTCTTTGCTGCCTGGGCGCGAGGAGAGGGGATTAAGTGCGCCGCTTAAAGGAGCCCTAGAACCGGGCGCGGAGCTGCCGAAGAGACAAGAGACTTTTTCTTGCCTCTTTGCTTCCTCGGGTGTGAGGTGAGGGGATTAAGAGCACCGCGTAGAGGAGCTCCAGAAACGGGCGCGAGCCGCGGCTGTCGGCACGGACAGTAGAGACGGGTGTCGGACGCTAAGGTTGCTGCTGCCACCACCAAGAGGCCTGTGTGTGAGCACAGGTCACTCTCCACACCGGCCCTCCCGGGAGCCCGTGCAGTCCGCCACTGCCGGGGTCCCGGGATCCAGGGACAGCTTCCCCGGGAGAACGCACGGCGCGCCTTGGGCCTGTGCAGCGTCACGTCGGCCTCTGACGTCGCGGACTCGCCCCGCCCCCGTGCCACTCCCTCCCCCCAGCCTGAGTGAGCTGCAGCCCCCGAATCAACTGCTCCTTTAACATCGTCCTGTCTGAGCGAAGGGCAGTCGCCCTCCGACAACCTACACGCAGAGGCGGGACCAAGTCCAAAGCTGAACCCCAGGAGCTGTGCGAACAGAGAGGAGAGGGGGAGATCTCTCCCAACAGCCTCAGAAGCGGCGGATTAAAGCTCCACAATCAATTTGAAGTGCCCTGCATCTGTTGAAAACCTGAATAGACAACGAATCATCCCAAGTTGAGGAGGTGGACTTTGGGAGCAAGATATACTATTATTTTCCCCTTTTTTTTCTTTTTGTGGGTGTGTATGTGTGTGCTGCTGTGTGAGATTTTGTCTGTATAGCTTTGCTTGCACCATTTGTCCTAGGGTTAGACCGACCCATTTTTCTGTTTTTTGTTTGTTTGTTTGTTTGTTTGTTTTTGTTTTGTTTTTTGTTTTTTAAAAGGAAATTTTTCTTCTTAATAATTATTTTTTATTTTAATAACTATACTTTATACTACTCTGTCTTCTCCCTTTCTTTCTTCCTTTCTTCCCTCCTTCCCTCCTTTCTTCCTTCCTTCCCCCCCTCTTTCCTCCCTTCCTCTCTTCCTTCCTCCCTTTCTTCCTCTGCACCTTCCATCCTTGCTTTCTTGCTTCCTTCCTTCATTTCTTCCTTCCTTTCTTCCTTCCTTCCCTCCCTCCCTCCTTCCTTCCTTTTCTTTCCTCTCTATTTATTCTACCTTTTATTTTGAGCCGTGTGGATTAAAGGTTCTTGGCGCCCCAGCCAGGCACCAGGGCGGTGTCCCTGAGGTGGGAGAACCAACCTCAAGACACTAGTCCACAAGAGACCTCCGAGCTCCACGTAATATCAGACGGCGAAAATCTCCCAGAGACCTCCATCTCAACACCAAGACCCAGCTTCACTCAAGGACCAGCAAAGAACAGTGCTGGACACCCTATCCCCAACAAAGAGCAAGACAGGTCTACAGCCCCATCCATTAGCAGAGAGACTGCCTAAAATCATAATAAGGTTACCAACATCCCCAAACACACCACCAGACGAGGACCTGCCCACCAGAAGGACAAGATCCAGCCTCATCCACCAGAACAGAGGCACTAGTCCCCCCAACCAGGGAATCTACTCAACCCACTGAACCAACCTTAGCCACTGGGGACAGCCACCAAAAACAACAGGAACTACGAACCTGCAGCGTGCAAAAAGGAGACCTCAAACACAGTAAGATAAGCGAAATGAGAAGACAGAAAAACACACAACAGATGAAGGAGCAAGATAAAAACACACCAGACCTAACAGATGAAGAGGTAATAGCCAATCTACCTGAAAGAGAATTTAGAATAATGATGGTGAAGATGATGCAAAATCTTGGAAATAGAATAGACAATTTGCAAGAAACAGTTAACAGGGACCTAGAAGAAATAAAGAGGAAGCAAGCAACGATGAGCAACACAATAAATGAAATTAAAAATACTCTAGATGGGATCAATAGCAGAATAACTGAGGCAGAAGGACGGATAAGTGACCTGGAAGATAAAATAGTGGAAATAACTACTGCAGAGCAGAAGAAAGAAAAAAGAATGAAAAGAACTGAGGACAGTCTCAGAGACCTCTGGGACAACATTAAACGCACCAACATTCGAATTATAGGGGTCCCAGAAGAAGAAGAGAAAAAGAAAGGGACTGAGAAAATATTTGAAGAGATTATAGTTGAAAACTTCCCTAATATAGGAAAGGAAATAGTCAATCAAGTCCAGGAAGCACAGAGAGTTCCATACAGGATAAACCCAAAGAGAAACACGCCACGACACATAATAATCAAACTGTCAAAAATTAAATACAAAGAAAACATATTAAAAGCAGCAAGGGAAAAACAACAAATAACACACAAGGGAATCCCCATAAGATTAACATCTGATCTTGCAGCAGAAACTCTGCAAGCCAGAAGGGAGTGGCAGGACATATTTAAAGTGATGAAGGAAAAAAACCTACAACCAAGATTACTCTACCCAGCAAGGATCTCATTCAGGTTTGATGGAGAAATTAAAACCTTTACAGACAAGCAAAAACTGAGAGAGTTCAGCACCACCAAACCAGCTCTACAACAAATCCTAAAGGAACTTCTCTAGGCAAGAAACACAAGAGAAGGAAAAGACCTACAAGAACAACCCGAAACAAGTAAATGGTAATAGGAACATACATATCGATAATTACCTTAAATGTAAATGGATTAAATGCTCCCACCAAAAGACACAGACTGGCTGAATGGATACAAAAACAAGACCCATATATATGCTGTCTACAAGAGACCCACTTCAGACCTAGGGACACATACAGACTGAAAGTAAGGGGATGGAAAAAGATATTCCATGCAAATGGAAATCAGAAGAAAGCTGGAGTAGCAATTCTCATATCAGACAAAATAGACTTTAAAATAAAGACTATTACAAGAGACAAAGAAGGACACTACATAATGATCAAGGGATCGATCCATGAAGAAGATATAACAATTGTAAATATTTATGCACCCAACATAGGAGCACCTCAATAAGGCAAATACTAACAGCCTTAAAAGGGGAAATCGACAGCAACACAATTATAATGGGGGACTTTAACACCCCACTTTCACCAATGGACAGATCATCCAAAATGAAAATAAATAAGGAAACACAAGCTTTAAATGATACATTACACAAGATGGACTTAATTGATATTTATAGGACATTCCATCCAAAAACAACAGAATACACATTTTTCTCAAGTGCTCATGGAACATTCTCCAGGATTGATCATATATTGGGTCACAAATCTAGCCTTGGCAAATTTAAGAAAATTGAAATCGTATCAAGTATCTTTTCCGACCACAACGCTATGAGACTAAATATCAATTATAGGAAAAGATCTGTAAAAAATACAAACACATGGAGGCTAAACAATACACTACTTAATAACGAAGTGATCACTGAAGAAATCAAAGAGGAAATCAAAAAATACTTAGAAACAAATGACAATGGAGACACAACGACCCAAAACCTATGGGATACAGCAAAAGCAGTTCTAAGAGGCAAGTTTATAGCAATACAATCATACCTTAAGAAACAGGAAACATCTCGAATAAACAACCTAACTTTGCACTTAAAGCAATTAGAGAAAGAAGAACAAAAAACCCCCAAATTTAGCAGAAGGAAAGAAATCATAAAGATCAGATCAGAAATAAATGAAAAAGAAGTGAAGGAAACAATAGCAAAGATCAATAAAACTAAAAGCTGGTTCTTTGAGAAGATAAATAAAATTGATAAACCATTAGCCAGACTCATCAAGAATAAAAGGGAGAAGACTCAAATCAATAGAATTAGAAATGAAAAAGGAGATGTAACAACTGACACTGCAGAAATACAAAAGATTATTAGAGATTACTACAAGCAACTGTATGCCAATAAAATGGACAACCTGGAAGAAATGGACAAATTCTTAGAAATGCACAACCTGCCGAGACTGAACCAGGAAGAAATAGAAAATATGAACAGACCAATCACAAGCACTGAAATTGAAACTGTGATTAAAAATCTTCCAGCAAACAAAAGTCCAGGACCAGATGGCTTCACAGGCGAATTCTATCAAACATTTAGAGAAGAGCTAACACCTATCCTTCTCAAACTCTTCCAACAGATAGCAGAGGGAGGAACACTCCCAAACTCATTCTATGAGGCCAACATCACCCTGATACCAAAACCAGACAAAGACGTCACAAAGAAAGAAAACTACAGGCCAATATCACTGATGAACATAGATGCAAAAATCCTCAACAAAATATTAGCAAACAGAATCCAACAGCACATTAAAAGGATCATACACCATGATCAAGTGGGGTTTATCCCAGGAATGCAAGGATTCTTCAATATACTCAAATCAATCAATGTGATACACCATATCAACAAACTGAAGAAAAACCATATGATCATCTCAATAGATGCAGAGAAAGCTTTTGACAAAATTCAACACTCATTTATGATAAAAACCTTGCAGAAAGTGGGCATAGAGGGAACTTTCCTCAACATAATAAAGGCCATATATGACAAACCCACAGCTAGCATCGTTCTCAATGGTGAAAAACTGAAACCATTTCCACTAAGATCAGGAACAAGACAAGGTTGCCCACTCTCACCACTCTTATTCAACATAGTTTTGGAAGTTCTAGCTACAGCAATCAGAGAAGAAAAAGAAATAAAAGGAATCCAAATAGGAAAAGAAGAAGTAAAGCTGTCACTGTTTGCAGATGACATGATACTATACATAGAGAATACTAAGGATGCTACCAGAAAACTACTAGAGCTAATCAATGAATTTGGTAAAGTTGCAGGATACAAAATTAATGCACAGAAATCTCTGGCATTCTTATACACTAATGATGAAAAATCTGAGAGTGAAATTAAGAAAACGCTCCCATTTACCATTGCAACAAAAAGAATAAAATATCTAGGAATAAACCTACCTAAGGAGACAAAAGACTTGTATGCAGAAAATTATAAGACACTGATGAAAGAAATTAAAGATGATACAAATAGGTGGAGAAATATACCATGTTCTTGGATTGGAAGAATCAACATTGTGAAAATGACTATACTACCCAAAGCAATCTACCGATTCAATGCAATCCCTATCAAATTACCACTGGCATTTTTTACAGAACTAGAACAAAACATTTCACAATTTGTATGGAAACACAAAAGACCCCGAATAGCCAAAGCAATCTTGAGAACGAGAAATGGAGCTGGAGGAATTAGGCTCCCTGACTTCAGACTCTACTACAAGGCTACAGTAATCAAGACAATATGGTACTGGCACAAAAGCAGAAATATAGATCAATGGAACAGGATAGAGAGCCCAGAGATAAACCCACACACATACGGTCACCTTATCTTTGATAAAGGAGGGAAGGATATACAGTGGAGAAAAGACAGCCTCTTCAATAAGTGGTGCTGGGAAAACTGGACAGCTACATGTAAAAGTATGAAATTAGAACAATCCCTAACACCACACACAAAAATAAACTCAAAATGGGTTAAAGACCTAAATGTAAGGCCAGACACTATCAAACTCTTAGAGGAAAACATAGGCAGAACACTATACGACATAAATCACAGCAAGATCCTTTTTGACCCATCTCCTAGAGAAATGGAAATAAAAACACAAATAAACAAATGGGACCTAATGAAACTTAAAAGCTTTTGCACAGCAAAGGATACCATAAACAAGACCAAAAGACAACCCTCAGAATGGGAGAAAATATTTGCAAATGAAGCAACTGACAAAGGATTAATTTCCAAAATTTATAAGCAACTCATGCAGCTCAATAACAAAAAAACAAACAACCCAATCCAAAAATGGGCAGAAGAACTAAATAGACATTTCTCCAAAGAAGATATACAGATTGCTAACAAACACATGAAAGAATGCTCAACCTCATTAATCATTAGAGAAATGCAAATCAAAACTACAATGAGATATCATCTCACACCGGTCAGATTGGCCATCATCAAAAACTCTAGAAACAATAAATGCTGGAGAGGGTGTGGAGAAAAGGGAACCCTCTTGCACTGCTGGTGGGAATGTAAATTGATACAGCCGCTATGGAGAACAGTATGGAGGTTCCTTAAAAAACTACAAATAGAACTACCATACGACCCAGCAATCCCACTACTGGGAATATACCCTGAGAAAACTATAATTCAGAAAGACTCATGTACCAAAATGTTCATTGCAGCTCTATTTACAATAGCCAGGACATGGAAGCAACCTAAGTGTCCATCAACAGATGAATGGATAAAGAAGATGTGGCACATATATACAATGGAATATTACTCAGCCATAAAAAGAAATGAAACTGAGTTATTTATAATGAGGTGGATGGACCTGGAGTCTGTCATACAGAGTGAATTAAGTCAGAAGGAGAAAAACAAATACCGTATGCTAACACATATATATGGACTCTAAGGGAAAAAAATGTCATGAAGAGGTTAGTGGTAGGACGGGAATAAAACACAGACTTACTCGAGCATGGACTTGAGGATATGGGTAGGGGGAGGGGTGGGCTGTGACGAAGTGGGGGAGTGTCAGGGACATATATACACTATCAAATGTAAATTAGATAGCTGGTGGGAAGCTGCTGCATAGCACAGGGAGATCACCTCTGTGCTTTGTGACCGCCTGGGGGGGTGGGATAGGGAGGGTGGGAGAGAGGGTGATGCAAGAGGGAGGAGATGTGGGAGCATGTGTGTATGTATAACTGATTTAGTTTGTTGTAGAGGGAAAACTAACACACTATTGTAAAACAATTATACTCCAATAAAGATGTTAAAAAAAAAAAAAAAAAAAAGAATTAAGGCAGGATAGCAGGCATTCAAAGGACTGTCTCAAGCAAACCGGGCTTATGATCACCCTGCTCAGAACTAGCACCCACTTGCACAACTAACTCACTAGTATGTGTTTCTGAACAGAACCTTTTTTTTAAAATTTATTCATTTTATTTATATTATTTTTGGCTGTGTTAGGTCTTCATTGCTGCACACGGGCTTTTCTCTAGTTGCAGAGAGTGTAGGCTACTTTCATTCCGGTGCACGGGCTTCTCATTGTGGTCGCTTCTCTTGTTGTGGAGCACAGGCTCTAGGCGCATGAGCTTCAGTAGCTGTGGCGCACGGGCTCTAGAGCACAGGCTCAGTAGTTGTGGCACACGAGCTTAGCTGTTCCACGGCATGTGGGATCTTCCCGGACCAGGGCTCGAACCCAAGTCCCCTGCATTGGCAGGTGGATTCTTAACCACTGTTCCACCAAGGAAGCCCCAGAATCATTTTATCCAAGACAGAATTCATATCTCTACCTTAACAGTGGAAAATGTTAATCCAAATCATTTTTAGTTAATATGTCTTAATTCATTTCCAGAAAAGAATTAAGCCCTGCAAGAAGTTGCAAATAGTCATCAAATACCCACAACAATTAAAACTTCATTCCAAGTATTAACACCTACTAGTTTCTTTCATTCTGTATTATATCATATCCTTGCTTTTTTTCCTAATAAAATTTTTCACCATTTCTGATAACAATTCACAACCAAATAAAATAGAAAAGGTTTGACTTGCCTTTCTGAAAAGTCCCTTTCCTCAGCATGTTAAAAACAACTCACTCTAATTTAGGCAGAGGAGGCCAGATAATATATTTCAATAGAAGGGGTAAAGTGTTCTACTTAGGCTGAAACTTAGACTCTCCTTTAAGATGAAAAACAAATAACAAAACCAAACAAAACCAAAAAAAAACAATGCTCTGTATCATTGAGAAAACAGAGCCAGGGGTCTGGATGAAACAGCATTTTCTCTTTCAACATAAGTTACTCCTAAAGAGATTTGCATTTTGTTATGCTTGAAAGACTATTTCTAGAATAATCTCCTAAGAATAAAGTCATTCTAAAACTGAATATAAATTTTTAAATTCAATGTAGTTCTCACTAAATTTAATTTAAAATTAAATATAAAATTATTGGACATTGAATGTATCTCCCCCATTACATATTTTTTTAAGAAATAGCTTCCTTTTTTGTACTTAGTATAAGCATGACTAATTTCTATTCTAAGATTAGTTGACAAGAAAAAAAATTGTCGACTAAATTTTTCTCTTTTTAAATCTGCTGAGGTCCTCCAATATCAAGCATAGAGCCTGGCTCATATTAGGTATTCAATAATCACTGAATCAGTCAGCCTTTCTCAACTGTGATGGTTAATTTTATGTGTCAACTTGGCTAGGCCACAGTACCCAGATATTTGGTTAAACACTATTCTAGATGTTTCTGTGAAGATATTTTTTAGATGAGATTAACATTTAAATCAATAGACTGAGTGAAAGAGATTACCAGGCTTAAGGTGGGTGGGCCTCACCAAACTGGTTGTACACCTTAATTTTAAAAAGTCCGATCGATCTCCCCTGAAGAAGAGGAAATTCTGCCGACAGACTGCCTTTGGACTTAAAATGCAACATCAGCTCTTGCCTGGTGGCCTAACCTGCAGATTTTGGGCTTGTCAGCCTCCACATTCATGTGAGTCAATTCCTAAAAATCTCTCTCTCTCTTTTTTTCTGTACACACAAGCGTACACACACACACACACACACACCCTATTAGTTATATATATTTCTCTGGGAAAACCTGACTAATATATCAATCTTATCAATGAATTGGAGTTAGATCACAAGACACAGCCCATTCCCCATCCCTAACCAAGGATACCTTTTTGAGTGTAAATTTATAGAAGAGCTGTCCACAAATGAACTGCAGTGGTATCTAAAGAAGTTCTCCTGACAGAATATTTCATCAAAAGGGTGTTTTGTGGGGAGGGGATCAATTTTGCTGTGATAAATTCAAGTGTGTTTAGTACACTTAGAAGGTTACTAAACTGCTAACACACTTACCAATCTAAGACAGTAAGTAAGATCTCTTAATGTTGGGCTACATCACATCCTAGGCAAGAAGGGAGAAGATGTAAAACTTTTAGTACTCATCGCAAACTCTCTATTCCAGCAACAGCAGATAGGTTTTCTCACATGGAAACTCTGGTTGACCAGTAATGGCTACCTAAAATAGAGAACATTATGAAACTATCTTTGGCTAAGCAAGACAGTATGCCATGAGAGGATGTCTACAATAAGCACAGGAAAGGGGATGCATGTAAGCTACATATTTTCCATCGCAGCTTTAGCCAATTATACTCTGCTAAGAGCAAAGTTACACAACTGGCCTTCTTCTTGACCACGGTGAGGTATACAATACATATGTACATGTATGTACATATA
Source organism: Kogia breviceps (assembly GCF_026419965.1). Taxonomy (NCBI): domain Eukaryota; kingdom Metazoa; phylum Chordata; class Mammalia; order Artiodactyla; family Physeteridae; genus Kogia; species Kogia breviceps. The sequence continues at coordinate 31,547,571 of NC_081314.1, forward strand.
TAGATACATATATGGGGGTGAGGGAGAAGGCGGAGCCCACTACAATAACAACAAATGCCAAACTCTACACTTTCACAGCATATCTTCTGACTTTTGTACTTTATACAGTTAGAACTTTCTTATTAAATCAGGTGCCATTTGGTGCAGTTAAGGTAGATAATGTAAGACTATCTATCTTTTTAAAATAATCAGTTGAAGAGAAAAATAATCCAGGATTAGCAATCTGAATTAAGGTAACTAACAATAAAAGTTGCTTCGAAGATTTTTTAATTATGATAGGGAATCTCAGATCTGGCTAAAATCTTCCAACCAAAATTTTCTCTTAAAAGTGGACCTCTTTTAAAATGTGGCTAATGTTAGAAGTTAGGTCCTAGGGCTGAGAAGGATAATGCAATAAAAAAGAGCACTATAAAAGTTAGAAGACAAAAAGAAGGAAAACATAATGCCTAAGAATAAGATAATTTAGTCACCATACCCTTTTAAGAATTTTGCAGTTAAAAAAACAACAGGTGTTAGTCATCAGAAACTATTGGTCATTTGATTCTGTCACAGTCCAGGCTAAAAAATAAAAATAAAACCAAAAAAAAAAATCACAATTTTTTCTTTAAAGCAAAAGTCCATGCTCTTTTGTCAAACAGAAAGGAAATATTTGAAATTAAATATTTTCACAAAGAAAGAACTACGTGAGTTTCATTATTTCTATACCTAGAATAATGCAATCAATTAGATATTAAGCCCCTACTATGTGAGATTCTATTAAAGAAATAAAATACTCTCATGAGGCACAGGATAGTCTGCCAGGAAGTACAAAAATTCATAAACAATCCCTGCCTAAAACACTGGTGATATAATCCTATACTTTACCATCCCTATGCGTTCCTTTCATCTATTTACTTATGTTGATAATTATTAAAAGTTAGAAGTATGTCAATGAAATTATCATATGTAATAATACACTTTATGCATACATGGAAGGAATGTTAAAAAAATCCATCTAGAAAGACAGTTAAGGTCTTACCACTAATGTATTCTTGAGGGGGTTATTACTTCTGAGGATACCAGGGATCTCATCAATGAACCAATTACTTTTCTAACGGGCCAAAACAACACCTCAGAGAGAACCCCATGATACCATTTTAAAATTCACAAAATATATACAAACTACATTCTGAGCATCATCTGCATTTCAAGTAGATGGTAGCAATGCAGGACACAGAGTAGGTAAGAGCATGACTTCCAGAGCCAAAAAGCCTGAGTTTGTATCCTGGATATAATGTTTTAGGAAAAATTACTTCACATTCTCTGTGCCTCAGCTACTTCATCTGTAAAGTGGGTATGTAACTTATAAAGTAGCTGGGAGGATTAGATGCAAGAATCTGCATGAAGTGCTTAGAACTAACAGTGCCTGCCACTAAGGGGAGCACTCATTCACCATTCTTTGCTCCCTACCTTCCTCCTCTTCCTCCTCCTATTACTACTAATCCTTCTATATTCTTTTCTTTCCAGTGTAATAAGGCCACCTTTGCAACATTTCTTGGCATCTGCTTCCCAGAGCATTTTTTTCCCCTTACACAGTTTGCTGGAATATTTTATTTGTAGCTGGCTCTGACTTTATGTTAATTGTGCTTTTTGTTTCCTGCAAAAATGCAGTGCCTTACTATTGCTGTATTTAGAATTGTAAATTTCAAAATCTATAAATAAAAAGTTAAAATAAATAATGTTACAGGAAGCTAGTCCTGATTATAAATGCAGACTAATGACTTTTTCCCCCGCAAAAAAAGGAAAAGAAATGATCTGAAATAGCCCAAAATCCATTGCTTGCAAATAGTATTACATGGTATTACTTTTTTTATTGGTTCAAAATCAGGTGGTATTAATTATTAAGTAAGACCTCAATGAGTCAGTTTCTACAGATTTGGGGTTTGTGATATCTATTCTGCATCTATTTGGTAAATCATGTTTTAACATTTAAGTATTTTTGAGATATCTGTTTTTCCAGTACTACAGCTCGCAACACCCTTCCACAGGCATCTTTTCATCAGAAAACCAGAGCCGACTGAGCGCAGCCACTGTACTCCAGGCACGGTGCTCAGCTCGCCTCCAGGAGGCGCTGTTCACAGACCTGAAGTGGAGACGGGCAACCTGCCCTGGTGCTCGGTGTTATCACAGATACATTATCATGTTTAGTTGAGGTAACCCTCACAAACCACACAGTGGACAGAGTTATTCTTAACTTCAGTATTTTACAGATGAGAAAAAAAAAGAGATTCAGAAAGACAAATTGACTTGTTCAAGATCACAAAGACGGTATCTGGCAGAGCTAGGACCAAAACCCCCACCAACTTTCCAATCTGCCCTAAGGTTTAAAGCAGAATGAATGTTTGTATCATATAACATTAGAACCACATATTTTTAATATAAAGCCTATGTTCCTCATAGAAAATAAAATTACAAATACTTTCTTCTACCTAGAATTAATGGTTACTTTAGAAACTACAAAAACTGCACAACATTAAATGAGACTAAGCAATTTTAGTTTCCTGTGGACATTCTGCAGTACTTAAAGGCAGAAAAAAGTAACCTTCCCTGCTTCCCCCAGCCAACTGCACATGGTTACTTCTCCAAAGAGTTCCAAGTAGGCGAACCAAATCTACTTTTTAAGAGACTCATTACCTTTTATAAATGACTTTGAAAAGATGCAATGACTAGGATAAACATAATATGCCATGATGGGGAGAAGAGGAATCACTTATTAAACCAGTAAAAACATGACATTTTTAAAGTACACCCTTCTGTCAAAGAGGGGTAATGAGGTCTGCAAAATCAAATAATTATAACAATGTAAAATCAACAACTTTTTACCAAAGTAAAAAATATTAATTTCAGTATGTATATTCCAATAAATATATTCATATGTATTACTCTAGAGTATATCTTAAACTGCCTAATGACACAAATTGGCTATGCCATTAAATAATCTTTACGATGTAAATAATACTAATAACTGTATTTTGGAAATATTTTCTGGTTAGAATAATTTTAACAAGATTGCCAAGACTTACTGAAAGAGGAGAATGCTTCATTCACTCTCTCTATTCCTCTAATCTCAACTTCTTGGGAAAAACACAATTGTCAACTCTCTAAGGAACGTTCTGAGGGCTATATATGCCCTGCCATCACCAGAATCCAGCCTGCTGCTGAAACACAATGAAACAAACCTGGTACGGAAATATTCATTGTATAGTTAAATTGCCAAACATGAAATTTGAGATGCCCTTTACAGCAAGTGTAGATGTGTAGAAAGGAGTTAATTCTCAAGAAAACTGCCACTTTGATGGCTTGGATTCTGAGCGTTCAACACTAGAGTTGCATTACTGTAGACATTTGAATTTTACATTTAATATGGACATCCACCTTATACAGTCTTCAGTGTTCATTCATTCACTCAGTCAATATTAATTTATCATCAGGCACTATTCTAGATGGAAATGTTTCTTGCAAAGTAACAGAGCCACTGACCTCAGTAAGTTTAGTTTGTCAGTGGTATTTGCAACAGCAGGCATAAGCCTCCTCTGTACAACTACAACTAATGGTTTTCCATACACAGACAGTGGCAGCATAGGTTTTTATTGAGAAAGTCTATTATGTGGCTCTGATCTCAAATGGACAACAAGTGACCTGCTATTATAATATTTACAAACTTGAACAGAAAGTTCATTCCGTGGCCCACTTCCCAGAGATTTCTTCTCTCATAGCTGAAACGCATTTAAAGTACAGTTTGTATGAAAAAGGACAAACATCTGGAACACTGTATAACATATTTTACATCTTGGAAACGTGGCCACATTTCTGAACACGTGTGTAAAATCATGATGGCACACAACCCCAGATACCTCCTATTTATTCACTTTTGGAGTCACTTTTAGATGTCATCTATTTCTGATCTTCAAATTCTTCCATATACTAGTTCATTGTCTACAGCAGAGATCAGTTAACATCTCTAAACAACTTACCCAACTTGGGTATTTCTACAATTGTTATTAAAAGATGATTCGGAGAAACGTGATAACAGATGATAGTCAGCAACAGGATACTGAGGAAAACGTGTTCTAATAGGTGTCTACCCTGAACTACTTCTAAGATAATTATTTCTGAAACCAAAGACACTTCATTACAATAAAGGAGCACCTTTCACGGTCTCAAAGGGTAAGCGTGAGAGCACTATATCAGATTTCCAGAAGAATGGGCTTTTAAAAACTTCTTTGAAATAATTTTATGCTTATAGAAAAGTTGCAAAAATAGTACAGAGTTCCCACGTACTGTTCACCTGGGTTCCTCTAATATTAACATCGCATGCAATACTTACAGCACAGTTTTATCAAAACATAAAATTAACATTGGTTCAACACTGCCAGCTTTCACCTGTAAAGTTATTGTTTCTCTTTGTAATTATTAAACATCTTGGAGAGATACTTCTAGACTGTGGAAACATTCTGTTTCTCCTCAAACTTTCCCCCTGTTTTTGGCATCCATGAATGGATCTTGCCTACAACAACTCTTACTGTGGTGTTTACCATGGTGATTTACTCTTTCCCTCATTCCCTCTACATTTATTAATTGTAATTCAGAAGAAGAGTTTTTAGACTATATCACTATATCAAACACCAAGGTCCCAATAAATTATCAAAAGGCCAAAGCCCAAAAAAAAAAAAAAAAAAACCAACAACAAATTATACTGGACAACAGTAGTCCATGTTGAGTTAATGACCCTAACTCACCACATCAGATGTGTAGCAGGTCCTTTTGAAGGACCCGTGTTTGAGAAAGCTGTTAATGACATCTGTCAGCAGCTGTAGTGTTTTGTTTCATATAATTGTAGCCTCATTTTTTTTATCGCAAGTAATGCATCACGATGCATACTGAAGGTTTTCCAAATAAAGAGTCTTGAGTAATCTATTTTGAAGTAGCTAATACCACAGCACATTTGAGGCTAAGGGGTAAGCATTCCTTAGAAACCAAAGCAACGAGGACAGCAAATATTCTTCCCCTGCAAATCTAATCTCATTCCTCAGCCTGAAGCCTCCCCACGTGAGCATAAAATCATACTGATAAGGAGACATCTCTCAGAACAGTGAATTCCAAAGCTCTGCTTTTCAAAACTATTATTCCTATGACAGGATGAGGACCTGTAAGCATGAAAACATAACGTTATTCACTTACTCTTTCACGAAAGGAACACCTGTCAATTTCATGCTAAAAGGCTTCAAACTTTTAAGTTTCAAGAAGATGCCCTATTTATCAAAACTTTATTCTCCTTGTTTATTCATTAAATACTGCAGTCTTACACTGAGGTCAAAACATGTCAACCAATTACTGTATAAGAGAAGTCCTACGTATAATATTTAAAGCTATCCAGAATACACAGAATTATTTTAATAGGGAACTAAATACACTACTGTTTATTCCCACGTATATCTCAACCATTATAAGCATACCTTTTTAATCTAGTTTTTCAAACTAAAACCTCAGTAAACTGGCAACTAGCACAGTGCCTGACACAAAACAAATACTCCTAAGTACTTTTAGTAAAAAAGTTAGTGACGAAAAATATATTTAACAATGTATAATTGACACAGGTCCATAATTCCTTCTGGACTACTTCCACTGCAAGCTAAAAGTTCAAGCATATCTCTTCTGCACACTGAGAAATCTATACATTTTATCTTCAGAAAGACATTAAAATGACTTAGAATATAATCTAAATGACATGGAAATATATCCTTGAAGTTTATCACCAGAAAACTACAATATATTTGTAAAGGACAATAGATCATAGTTTAAAGTGATTTATTTTCATAATGGATATTTGGGTGATAAAAATAGATGAGAAAACAGGAAATCCCACTCATATTTCTGGTTTTACCAATTACTGTCACGATTAAGTCCTGGAAACCCTTATAATGACTTCACTTTTGGTTACAAACCTTAATTTATTAAACAACAACAACTCTTGGTCTAAAGCATGGCTGTGAACAAGATGTTATTTAAGTGTCTTAATTATGACATGGAGCACTGGATGAGTTGTGATGGTCATTTTCTGGCAGTTGCATAGAGTTTACAATGTACCTCATTTGTATCTTCATATTCTTTGAAAATAAAAATTACTTTTATATAAAATATTGCTAGCTTGTACTTTAAAACACTATGCCTTATAACTGGAAACGTATTTTAGACTAGAATGGAAAGAAGGAACTTGGTGTGCACTGGTAAGTCTATGCTTAGGAAAGAAAATTGCAGTAAAAGCTTCCTATTTTCTCAGATCCCAAAGAACCAGAGGAGAATTCTAACCAGCAGGGGGAGATGAGGAGGAGAGTAGTAAGACAAAGAATAGGCTATAGGCAGGAAAAGCAGTTATAATTATAGCTGGGAACACAGAATTTGTTAAAGGAAGTCTACTGTATAATTATATTTGAAAATTTAGCAAGATGCCCAGAGGCTGACTCGCAGCTGTCAGGAACTGGTAGCTCTACTTCTGTTCATGCAGCGACCACTTCGGCTACTAAATCCACTATCTAGACGTTACTAGAACTGACATTCAGAGTAAAGGAAAAGATCTACTCATGAGACTTCTTTTTCCTATAATGGATGAAGGCATCCATTTCAACAAAGTACCGTCTCTCTTTAGCTTCCTTTTTAGACCTAGCTCTAAGTTCTCCAGCCTCTCTCCCTGAGAGAACCCAGACATTCTCATAGTAAATCTATTATCTAGATGCAGATCTCCTCCCTGCATTCTGACTAGATCAGGATGCAATGCGACTATCACCTAAATGCCAAATTCGGCAGGCTCACAACAAAACTCACTTCCCTCTCCCCTCTTCTTGTCTGGAAACTGTCCTTCTCTTTCCCCCTATTCTTTCCAATGGCACCAGAATTCTCTCAGTTTAAGCATGAAAACTCAAGACTTACCTTTGCTTTCTCCTTCCTGACCTCCTACCATATATTAATTCAATTCATCAAATCCTATTAACTTTTGGTAAAATTCTACCATTCATCAATGAAAGATACATTGAAGTCCTAACACCTAGTGGCACAGAATGTGACTTTCTGGAAATAGGGTGTTTACAGAGGTAATCAAGTTAAAATGAGGTCATTAGGGTGGCCCTAATCCAACATGACTTGTATCTTTATAGAAGGGGGAAATCTGGATATGGAGAGACACTCACAGAGGGAAGACCACGTGGAGACACCCAGGGGAGAGATGGCGGTCCACAAGCAAAGGAAAGTCAAGGACTACCGGCAAACACCAAAAGCTAGAAAAGCCAGGAAAGAATTCTCCCCTAGAGCAGTCAGAGGGAACATGGCCCCATCCACACCTTGATTTTGGACTTCCAGCCTCTAGAACTGAAAAAATAAATCTCTGCTGTTTTAAGCCACCCAGTTTTAGGTACTCTGTTACTGCAGCCCTAGGAAACTAATGTAATACCCCAAGTAGTATCTGGACTCAAATATCCATAATCCTGTACCTCCAAACCTGCACCTTATCTCAGGGCAGCATCCCACACACCTAGCTGGCCATGCAGATTCTTATGCATCATTCTTGCTCCACATCTAATCAGTTACTGAGGCCTGCTTCCTAAATACTGTATATCTCTTCAGTTTGTGCATCTTCCCACCTCTGTATCACTAGTCTAGTCCAGGTCACCATCATCATGCCCCTGCAGTCTTGTTCCTCTCCACTTCATTCATCAGTAGCGACCAGACTTCCTAAAATGCTAATCTGATCACAGTTTCAGTGTGTCAGTGTGGATCACACAACTAGTGGCATCCATGATGCCTCAGGACAAAGTCCAAGTCTAACTTCTTTAGCCTTGGTGACAAAAACTACATGCAGAGGCCTCTGAGAACGAAGAGAAAGAGATCACCACTCACCATGCCCATCTCAGATGCAGAGGGAAGTATTTTCAGTTCCTTACACATACTAATGCTTTTCACATCTGCCTAGAACTCTCTTCCCCTTATTTAATCATTCATTTATTCATTCGCTCACTCACTCAACAGATAAACAACACAGTGAGTGCCCACCATGGGTAAAGCATAGTTCCAAGAACTAGACCTCCCACAGAAAATAAAACAGAGCTCCTGCCCTGATGAATTTTCATTTTTAAGAGGGTGATAATAATCAAAACAAAACAAAAATAAATACATACTACCTCAGATAATATGAGTCTCAGAAAAAAGTAAAGCAGGGTAATAGGAATATGGGAGGCTGGGTATAGAGAAGGGAACAAGGTCATGATTTTATATAAGGTAATCAGAGAAGACCTCCCTGACGAGGTGATATTTGAAGAAACCAGAAGAAACCGAGGAAAAGAGCCCTGTGTTTATCTAAGTGAAGGCTTTCCAGACAACGGGAAGGGCGAGTGCAAAGACCCTACAATGGGGCAGATGCACAAAGTTGGAAGAACATCCCTGAGGCCACTGTGACTGCAGTCGGGTAAAGCAAGGGATGTTTTAGGGAAGGTCAAGTTAAGTATAGCCTTGAAGCTAATCGTAAGAGCTTAGAAATTAATGAATAAACAAGTGGAATTTGGGGGTAGCCTGCTCTGATAGTCAACACCAAAAATCACTTTGGTGCTATGTAGAGAATGAACTTGTTGGTGAGGGAGGACAGTATAAAACATCAGCTAACAGGCTTCTGCAGAGTCCAGGTGAGAGATAATGATGCTTGGAATGGGATGGAGGTAGTAGAAATGGCTGGATTCTGGTGATTATGATGGATATATGCATACAGACAGGCATATGATTAAACAAGACATTTTTTATCTATCAGTTTAACACATTTTTAAAAGTAATAAATATAATAAAGCAACAATTTCAAAGGGGTAAAAAAGATTTTTACTTCTTTCCTACTCATAAGGAAAAATTCACAAGGAAATGAGAGAGAAGGGGACGGGGGAGAAACAATATTCTAGACAAGCCAAATGGATTTCTTTAAAGAAAAGAAAACACGGGATTTCCCTGGTGGCGCAGTGGTTGAGTCCACCTGTCAATGCAGGGGACATGGGTTCGAACCCTGGTCCAGGAATATCCCACATGCCGCGGAGCAACTAAGCCCGTGTGCCACCACTACTGAGCCTGTGCTCTAGAGCCCAAGAGCTACAACTACTGACCCCACGTGCTGCAACTACTGAAGCCCATGTGCCTAGAGCCTGTGCTCCACAACAAGAGAAGCCACCACTTGCGGCAACTAGAGAAAGCCCACACACAGCAACGAAGACCCGATGAAGCCAAAAATAAATAAATAAATTTATTTTTTTTAAAAGAAAACAATACATCACACTTTTGAATTTATTCCCAGGTCTCAAAGCAGGGCTTCCATGCAGTGGCTCTGTATTTATGAAAGTACTTCCCTCTTTACACCTGGTTTAAAGTCGCTCAAGGAATGTTATTCCCGTTTTTTCAGAGGGATCGTCTTTAATGCATGTACCCACGGATATAATTCTGAAGTGTTAGTTGGTGGCCTAACGTGTAAAGTGGTGAATGTTTTATAACAGTGACTTAAGGTACAGCATCTCTGATTATCAAATTCCTTTTAAATTTCATTCTACAAAGCAATCCCACCTTCTGACTAAAGAAGCATTCAGATTTTATAATGTGTTCACATATGAAATTTTCATTTTATTATAGTACTCCTGATTCTATTGGATCAATTCAGTCACTTGTTAACAATAAAAAACAGGGTAATTACTATTCTTGGGATTGCTGCATGTAATTTTCCTTGTTAATAAAAAGCAAGAATTTTTTACTGTCCCTTTTTAAAAAACTAGATGATGTCCTTAGTCAAGTTTTTTTTTCCCCATAAATTTATTAATTTATTTTTGGCTGCTACTCTTTGTTGCAGTGCGCAGGCTTCTCACTGCGGTGGCTTCTGTTGTTGCGGAGCACAGGCTCTAGGCACACAGGCTTCAGTAGTTGTGGCTCGCGGGCTCTAGAGCGCAGGCTCAGCAGTTGTGGCACACGGGCTTAGTTGCTCCGCAGCATGTGGGATCTTCCCGGACCAGGGCTCGAACCAGTGTCTCCTGCATTGGCAGGCGGATTCTTAACCACTGCGCCACCAGGGAAGTCCCATCAAGTATTATTATTAAAAGTAAAAATGAGCTATCTGATTCATTTGAATTAAAAGAATTTTTTTAACTTTTTTTATTGAGATATAACTGACATATAACATGATAGTGCTTGCAGGTGTACCATATAATGAGTCAATATTAGTATTTTTTTCAATTCTTTTTATTGAGGTATAGTTGATGAACAATATTATATAAATTTCAGGTATACAACAATTTTTAAATGTTATATTCCATTTACAGTTATTATAAAATATTGGCTATATTCCCTGTGTTGTACAGTATATCCTTGTAGCTTATTTTATACACAACAGTGTTAGTGTACACTGCAAAATGACCACGATAAATCTAGTTAACATCCATTAGCACAGTTACCAGTTTTTTTTCTTGTGCTGAGAACTTTAGATCTACTCTCTTAGCAATAGCAACTTTCAAAAATACAATACAGTATTATTAACTATACAGTCACCATGCTGTACCTAAAGAATTCTTAAATATTTAAATCTCTTTACATTTCTAAAATTCAGAAACATTTTTATTTAAAAATTGAACACTCAAAAAAGTTGGGCTTCCCTGGTGGCGCAGTGGTTGAGAATCCGCCTGCCGATGCGGGGGACGTGGGTTCGTGCCCTGGTCCGGGAAGATCCCACGTGCCGTGGAGCGGCTGGGCCCGTGAGCCATGGCCGCTGAGCCTGCGCATCCGGAGCCTGTGCTCCGCAACGGGAAAGGCCGCAACAGTGAGAGGCCCGCGTACCGCAAAAAAAAAAAAAAGTAACACATTTCCAATTCTAAAAAAATAAGAATGAGTTTCCCAAAACAGAAAAAATGTCTATAAGTATATACAGCTTTGTTATCAGCAAGCATCCCAGAATACAGACACTCCAGTTCCCAAATGTGCAGCCCCATGTTTACCTGCCATCACCCCAGCTGCTAAAACCTCATCAATGGTCTGAGGAAGTTTGACAACAAAGTGACACTGCAAATCATTAGACAATTAACTACCAGAGGACCTAGACATGGGGGAGAGGAGAGAAAAAAACCTAAACTGCAAGGAACAAGAGTATTAAGTTTAAATCTGCTCCCCTAGTCTACACACTAGAAATAGAGTGACATTAATATAGGGGATAAATGCTACCTCTTCAGAGGTATCTCCCTACCATAAGTCACATCACCAGACCTGTAAGTCTGGCCCTCATAATACCACTTGATTTTTGAGAACTGCTATCAGAAACAAAAAGTTTCTGTAGCTTCAAGTTGTTCTCAAATACTCTCTCCATTAATTTACTCATTTTCCATAAAAATTCCAAATTTTCCTCCCCACTACAATGAAGAGCACTGGGCTGCAGATCAGTGTCAACATCAGACGTCTATTGTTAGATCAAAAAAAAAAAAAAAAAAAGGGGGCTTCCCCGGTGGCGCAGTGGTTGAGAGTCCGCCTGCCGATGCAGGGGACACGGGTTCGTGCCCCGGTCTGGGAAGATCCCACGTGCCGCGGAGCGGCTGGGCCCGTGAGCCATGGCCACTGAGCCTGCGCGTCCGGAGCCTGTGCTCCACAATGGGAGAGGCCACAACAGTGAGAGGCCCGCGTACCACAAAAAAAAAAAAAAAAAAAAAAAAAAAAAACATAACCCACTCTGACATGTAAAACACAAAAAATATTTTTGCTCCAAATTTTGTGGTACCTTATTATTCTATACAAAAATTAAAATCATCAAATGAAAACCAGAAAAAGTAAAGAATACCTGCCAGAAAGTTAGATTTACCATATGATCCAACAATTCAACAAATACATGTACATGCGTGTTTACTCACAGCAGCACTACTCACCATAGCCAAAAGACAGAAACAGCCCAAATGTCCATCAACGGACGAATGGATAAATTATGTTATATACATACTATGAAATGTTATTCAGCCATAAAAAGAAATGAAGTACTAGATAAGTGCTAAAATATGGATGAACACTGAAAACACTATACTAAGTGAAAGAAGCCAGAAACAAAAGAACACTTATTGCATGATTCCATTTATATGAAATATCCAGAATCAGTAAACCGTAGAGACAGTTTGGGGGTCAGGGGACTGAGAGATGGGGGAAATTGGGAGTAACTGATTAATGGGTACAGGTTTCCTTTTGGGGGGTAATGAAAATGTTTTGGAACTAGATAGAGCTGCTGGGTTACACAACACTGTCAATGTACCAAATGCCACTGAACTGTTCACTTCAAAATGGTTAATTTTTTTTTTTTTTTTTTTTTTTTTTTTTTTCTGGTACGCAGGCCTCTCTCACTGTTGTGGCCTCTCCCGTTGTGGAGCACAGGCTCCGGACGCACAGGCTCAGCGGCCATGGCTCACGGGCCCAGCCGCTCCAAGCCATGTGGGATCTTCCCGGACTGGGGCACGAACCCGTGTTCCTAGCATCGACAGGCAGACTCTCAACCACTGCGCCACCAGGGAAGCCCAGAACGGTTAATTGTATGTTATGCAAATCTCACCTGAATTTAAAAATGAAATGGTAAATAACTAATCAGCCATCTTACCAGTAATAAGATATCATGCACTACTGATACGATACACTGAGAACATCACCTCTGTAGTATCCTTCCCAAGAGTGCTTAACCTCAACCTGATCATACGAAAGCCTCAGACAAGCCCAAATTGAAAGATATTCTACAACATAACTGACCGGTGCTTTTCCCAAGTCTCAAGGTCATGAAAGACAAAGGTAGGCCTAAGAACTATCACACACTGGGGAAGACTGAAGAGACATGACGATAAATGCAATGTGAGTTCCGAGGTTGGGTGCTGAAACAGAAAAGGGAATTAGGAGAAAAATTGGTGAAACCTGCATAAAATTAGTACCATACTATAGTTAACAGTACTATACCAATGTTAATTTCTTAGTTTTGGAAATTATACTATGGGGTTATATACAGTGTTACTATTAGGAGAAGCTGGCTGAAAAGTACTATTTTTGTAACTCTTCTTAAAGTCTAAAATATTTCAAAATAAAAAGTAAAAGGGGAGGGACATCCCTGGTGGTCCAGTGGTTAAGACTCAGCACTTCCACTGCAGGGGATGCGGGTTCGATCCCTGGTCAGGGGAAATAATATCCTGCATGCCGTGAGGCACGGCCAAAAAAAAAGTGAAAAGAAGGGAGGAAGGGAGGAAGGGAGGGAAGAGCCTAGAAACCAACTTTAACTTCCTCCATGAACATGTATATTAGGAAAATGTTGAAATAAATTAAGTGAATAAGAAATTGAGGGCTTTTTCTAATGGCAAGACTTAATTCAAAAAATTTGTATCTGCTTAACAAATGTACATTCATTTTGGTGGGAAGAGGTAGATTTCTCAAACAATCAAATCAGAATAATTAAATCTTAGAAATCAGGTTAAATAAAATTTAAACTAGTATTGATATTTTCAACAGAAGAATTCAAAATTAAAACACCCAAAGTCAAAAGGAAAAGCTAAAACAAAACACTGTTGTAAGTCCTAGAGGTTACAACATTTTAAATTTAATGTTAAAATGAGGAAAGCATATTTATTTTAGCAGAACGATCTGAATAATACTAACTTAAATCAGTTTGATAATTTAATCAGAGGTGATTTTACTTTAAATCTATAACCGTCTCTTTAGATTCACTGTAACACAAAAGATTAAAAAGATTTTATATATAATTAACTTAAATCAGTTTGTCTGGACATAAAACTCTTAGTTGCCAATCCATTATGTAGGAGGCACCTTCCTACTGAAAATAATTCTATTAAAAATGTATTCAATGACCAAAGGGATCAATTTTTTAAATGAAAGCCACCAACATAAATTCTGTAAACATCTCCAATTTTATTAATCATATTTTACATCCCGGCATCCAAATAACATATATAACTACATTACTACAATAGTAATACTCTAAGACAACCATCTTCAGAAAATCTGCTAATTACTGAAGAGACAGAGACATTTAAATAAATAATCAAGATTTAAGGACCACACACTCTCATAGCTCTCAGAAGGAACCCACCCTGCTGACACCTTGATTTCAGACTCCTAGCCTCTAGAAATGTGAGATAATAAATGTCTATAAATGTAGGCCATCCAATTTGTGGTACTTTGTTATGGCAGTCCTGGGAAACAAATACAGTTACCAGGCAGCAAGTAAAACACTGTACTCCTACACTCACACAACAGCCTTCCCCTGGAAGAGCATTCAGACTGAAGTTAGCCACCTTCTCAGCCTCTACAGACGGGCATACTCTACTGAACACGGCGGTCGCCATCACTCTCCAACAGAAGCTGCCTTGAACCCAGCCTCGGTGGCATGGCTGTCCAGTTCTGTACCACACCAGTAACAATGGCCTGGACCTTGAGTGGGCACCAGGCTCAACCTCATCAGTAAACTAAGACCTTCACCACCTGGCTTCGAAGAATGGGCTGCTTCAGATTCTCGGTGCCTCTTAAACAGTTTGAACTCGAAATCTCTGAAGAAACCCGCCTTCTGCCTTGCCTGCTGCAGCAGAAAAGGTAACAATGCAAGCTAAAATGATGTGGAAACAGAAACCTCTGTTGGTAGCCAGACAGAAAGATGGCATACAGAGTAAACCCATAGGTTTGTTTTGTTATGTTGCCTTAAAACCAAAACCACTTCCTATAATCTTAAGACTAAGCCCTGTTCTTAGGTTTCCGTGAAAGCCCTACTCCCCTTCCTGCTGCGCACACAGCTTTTAAACCTGAGCTAATTTCAGACATCCCTTGCAAACACAATCCAAAGAAAAACAGAAATAAAGACCCAAATCTAGACCCCACTCTCAAGTTCACTCTAGTACATGTCAAATACTTCTTTAAAAAAAAGAAAGCAAGCATATTTTATGTGCTGAATGCATTTTATATGCTCTCATATATTTTTCACTAGAAAAGGATGAACTGGATAGTTCAGTTACTATCAAACATACAGATATACATACAAAAAAATACACACACAGCCATGTTCAAATAGGGGAACAATTCAAGCACCTGGACAGACAGTGCTACTGAGGTGAGGTGTGGACTTGTCAGGGGCAACACAATGGCTGGCTCTCAAAAGGTGTCATAGGAGGGCAGTCATTACCCTAGGATTTAAAAAGCTCCAGAGATCTGGCCTTTAGCCATGCTGGCTAGAAAGGGGATTCTGACAGTACAGGAAGTCAGCTAACCGAAACAAGTACAGATTTTTTAGAACAAGAGATAGAAGACCCAAGTATTAAAGGCATAACAGCTCCTAATACATAGTACTTATAACAGGAACAATTCTAGGAAATGTACATATACCATCTCATTGAAATCTCACCACAATCCTATGAGGCAGGTACTATTACCATCACCATTTTACAGATGAATAGATTATAGCACAAAGAGGTTGAGAAACTTGCCCAAGGATACACAAATAACAAGTAACAAAGCCAGAATTTCAACCCTGTCTGCTCAAGTCTATCTCTTCATTGCTCTTCCACCTGCAAAGAAAACATCGACTATCCACTTATATATCCTTACATATATCTTTTATAGAGAGGTAGAAACCAGAATATTAAAAACCTTTCAGCTAATGCTGGGATGAGTACTACCAACTTCAACCTTTGGGCCTTTCCTTCTACAGGGATGGCAGACTAATCCACGGGCCACCCATAATGGACATATTCTTTCTTCAGTCAGTCAACACTGCCAGTCAGGTAGTGGCCAAGGCTTGCAAACCCATCAGTCATTCTGCCTCTTCAGAGACTCTGCATCTCTGCTCTGCTCCCCACTGTATAGATTTTTAAAGTTTAACTCTCAAAGCCTATCTTATTTCCCTTATTACCAGGTGCTTGAGTAAAGCCTCTCTGCAACTCCAAGTTATTACCAATAATAAATACATATTCACCAACTTTCAACACTGAAAGTTCAGCTTTTTTATACAAAAACATAAATATACGTAAGTAGACTGCTATGGTTATTCCATTAAAGTTCATTCAAATAATCAGATATTTCATGTCATATTATGTGTACTACTATGTACACCATCTACATACAAAAATATCAAGCTCATACCACCACTCTTATCCTCCAGTAGCTCAAACTCTAGCAGAGGAAAGTTAAGTTTAAAAGAAATTACAAGTGCTCTTAGTAAACAGCTTAAGAGCAGTGTAATAATTCAAAAGAGGGGAGTATCATGGGATAAAGCTTCAGGATGAATAGGACAAGAGGTAAAGGGGATTAAAACAGGGTAAAAAAAACCACATATCAATACAAAGAAGTAAAAGAGAAGAGAAAACAGAAGATTCCCAGCCAAGAAAAAGGCAATCTATTCAAAATTATTAGATTGCAGGGGGCAAGAAGGTCAGACCACTATGGAATTTACAACCTTTGTCATCTCTGATATCAGAAACGGTTACAGTTCTTATTACAAGAGAAATCCTCAACCAAGAAGGTATATCAAAATTTTAGAGACAGAGTTTTAAAACACCCAAACGTGAATCAGATTTACCCATCCTAGGGAAGTGAATATTCCCTGCCCTAAGAATCGCCACTGTAGGAGAAGAGAAGGGAACTTTTAACACAAACAACGTGATGAGATTTGGCATCAAGAAAGATTATTTTGATATTATACAATATACATCCCTACTTTGAAATACTATCAAGCTCTAAAAGTAAAATGAGAGATCTATGTGTTCATATGGAAAGGTGTTATGATATCCTATTAAGTTTAAAAAAAAAAAAAAAAAAAGCAAAGTGAAGAATAGTAGGTATCACACGAATATTCTGGCACAGGAAGTCCAAATAAGAAAGAGATAAACAGAGTCCAAACCAGAATACAGAGAACGGGTTACAGAGATATGCAACAGGGGAAATCATCAAGACCTATTAGATGTAGGGATGAAAGCAAGGAAGATATCTAGAATGCCTTGTTTTTTAAACACTTGAGATTAAGTAGGTTCCTTATTTATTGTATTAGTTTCTTATCAAATTATTTAGTTAAAACTACCTCTGATCAATTTATCATAAAATCCAAATTAATGATATTTGCAATAATGCTTTTGTGTGTGTGTGTGTGTGTGGTACGCAGGCCTCTCACTGTTGTGGCCTCTCCCATTGCGGAGCGCAGGCTCCGGACGCACAGGCTCAGCGGCCATGGCTCACGGACCCAGCCGCTCCGCGGCATGTGGGATCTTCCCGGACCAGGGCACGAACCCGTGTCCCCTGCATCGGCAGGCAGATTCTCAACCACTGCGCCACCAGGGAAGCCCGCAATAATGCATTTTTGACACATGAAGGAACAAAAGAAAATGAAGAACAGTGGACAAACTTGCAGAAAAACACAGCTTTCCCCCTTCTGGAAAATCTGCATACAAATACTACCATCTAAGGATAGACAATCCAAACCTATAATCCCCATTTGCTCCAATACTGCCTTAGGAATTGTCCTCTCATGCACCAGCATTTTCAGTATTTCCTAACTTAAATCCAGGGTAAGATCTTTCTGCCAAGAATTCTTAACTCTTCAATTCTAATTCTCATACTCAGTTGTTCAAACTTAACATTTCACTGCATGTAAATTATACTACAGGGTTTTTTTATCAAAGTATAGTTAACTTACAATGTTGTGTTTGTTTGAAGTGTACAGCAAAGTGATGCAGCTATATATATATATATATATATATATATATATATTCTTTTTCATATTCTTTTCCATTATAAGTTATTACAAGATACTGAGTACAGTTCCCTGTGGTATACAGTAGGTCTTGTTGTTTACCTATTTTATATATAGTAGGGTGTATATGTTAATCCCAAACTCCTAATTTATCTCTCCCCCCCTTTCACCTTTGGTAACCATAAGTTTGTTTTCTATGTCTGTGAGTTTATTTCTGTTTTGTAAATAAGTTCATTTGTATCATTTTTTTAGATTCCAAAAATAAAATACTACAACTTCTTAAAAATGAAATTTAGCTACACATAGCAAGGCAAGCTGCTGAGGACCACGGGTCCAAAGGATTGTATTGCGTTCTTCTGGGGGAAGGGACAAATAATAGGGATAATATATGACAGTTTCCTGAGAAAATGTCACTAACATTTAATTAATAATGCAATCTCCTCACATTTTACCTGGACCAGGTAATATTTATTATCCCCAATACAAAAACAGTAATTTTTCCAGTCTCTACTTAAACAAGAAAAGCCAAAGAGACTATAAAATACCTACCTAGTATTTCTTCCCACAATATAATTTCAATTTCTGTGTCTCTGTAAATAGGAGAATAATTAATTAAAAACCATATGGACACGTGGTCTACCCTAGGCCAATAAAACTAAAGGAAAGAACTTTTAGCCTGCGATAAGCCCTTGCTTTCTCTCTGCTAGAACTAAAAGACATTTGTTTCTGCAGCTGCTGGGGTGGCAGCCATCCTGCAATCATGAAGGAAACCTAAAGACAAACAGAGAGACAGATAAACCAAGCTGGTGACCTGTGCACACACTGTTCAGAGACCAAACCCTGGAGCCACTCCTACCCCTGGAATGTCCACTAGTGGGAGAAAATAAACTTCATTCTGGAATAAGGCAGATTATTTGGGGCTTCTGCCATTCAAGGTAAAATCACCACAATTTTAACTATTTTTAAATAGTCTCTCCAAAATAAGTACCTATGTGAAAGCTATTTGAAACTAGGAAACAACTCTTCACACTTTATAAACAAATTACAATTTTAGAAGTATAATCCAAGCCTTCTTAAATCAATTAAGAATTCAATCACAAAAATATAAATGACCAACTAACAGGCAAATAAATAATGGGTATAAGCTAGTTTTGCTTGATTGCATAAAACTGTTTACATTTCTCAATAAAGAAAAATTGAATTATAACCCAAGGGTGGCTTAATTTGTACAAATTTTGAATAATGTCACATATATTTCCAAAACAGATGCTCAGAGACTCTACAAGGACACTTGGCTCAATCAAAAGCCAGATTAAAGTTCCATCTGGAGCCTAATGGCTCCATGGTTCCACTACAATTACCCAAGTCACCAAAGTAAGCCTTAATGGTTGTACCTCACAGAGTCTCTTGTAGGTATATATCTTGCCCCTTAAACTAGAAAATCTGGTCCCAAAATAACTTTGTGTGCATACATATACACACATGCAAGATTCAGTAGGCATCCAAATGCTGCTAAATTTTTTCAATGACCCTGAACTTATATGATTTGTCACTGGTTACTCATTAGCATCTTCTGGTTTTGGACACAGTTGCTGGGATATTGTCATCATCTTTGCTTGACATGGGAAGGACAATGTTCACATCCCCCTATAATCAGCTTGCAAAGTAACTGAGATACCTAGAATAATCTCATGTTTTTCTTTTTCAGATCCTATCACAGGCATCATCTTATCAAATCAGAAAAACTGTGTGAGGCCATTTTATCTCCTAATTTCTATGTCTAGAAGTTGTCACAGAGCCACAGAATTTTAGAGCAGGGACGTACTAGGAAACATCCAAAGATCAGCATCTAGACCAGTGCCACTCAAAGTATGGTCTGTGGTCTACTGCCAGAGCATGCACTGTTTAAGACAGTTTATAGCTACCTGACAGAGTAATGAACTTCTAATTCATGTCTTTGGTTTTTTGGTAGGAGCCCAAATTAGCAGGCTGAATTCCACCTGAAAATATGTTTGCTATCCTAGCAAGTCTTTTGTTTTGTTTTAATTTGGATGCCTTTAGATAGAATCCAGGCACTCTGATTTGCTAAACTGACAAGGTATTTGCATCTGCTATCAGATCAGCCCTAGAAGGCATCTGAGTGTCCAACTCATGACAACAGTGTTTCACAAACTGTGAGTAATACCCCTTCTGTGGGTAATGGAAGCAATTTGGTAAGTTGCATACAGCAGTTTCCCCCCCCCAATAACCTGGCATTGCATGGCATGATATGGCATACCATCCATACAAAAAGTAGAACACAGGTGGTAGTGTCTGCTTATGTGGTATACACACACAAATATATCTGTATATGAGTATGTGTATGTGAGTCCTAGGTTATGATTTAAATTTTCTTACTGTGGTTCATGAACAAAATAACTGCGTGAACAGCACTGTACCAGAGCAACAACTTGATTTTACAGACACAGCAGCTGAGGCTGGAGGTTACATCAGCTGGCAGCTCTTCTCCACTTTCCTGACTTTGAGTGTGTGTGCACGTCAATGTCTGCAAAGCCAGTGTCTGCAAAGCCACACAATAAAGAAAACAGGCCAAAAAACTAACATTTAAAAATCCTAAATTAAAATTTTATACTAAAAATTTTTAATACTAAAAGTGAAAAAATTTATGTAAAGCAAGACATATTTGATTAAATAAAATGTTTAAATGGCTCTATGGCCCAAAAATAAAACAAAGCAGTACCTCGACTCAGTAGTTTAAAAATAAATAAAAATACAAAATGAAATATTAAAAAAAAAACACCACCAATATGCCAGAAAAGGGTTTATCTTCCTAATATACAATTTAGAACTTAAACATGAGAAAAATACCTGAATAAGAGACAAGTGATATTAAGGAGAAAATTATAAAATAAATATGAATGCTCAATAGCATTAAAATTGTACACTAAAGCAAGATACTATGTCTCGCCTATAAAATCAGCAAAGATGTTTTCTTTTTAAGTATTAATACCTGCTGTTGATGTGAAAAAAAACACCAGCCTTCTCAAAAATCACTGATGGGAGTGAAACATGTGGCACATATATACAATGGAATATTACTCAGCCATAAAAAGAAATGAAACTGAGTTATTTATAATGAGGTGGATAGACCCAGAGTCTGTCATACAGAGTGAAGTAAGTCAGAAGGAGAAAAACAAATACCGTATGCTAACACATATATATGGAATCTAAGAAAAAAAATGTCATGAAGGGATTAGTGGTAGGATGGGAATAAAACACAGACCTACTAGAGCATGGACCTGAGGATATGGGGAGGGGGAAGGGTAAGCTGTGACGATGTGAGAGAGTGGCATGGACATATATACACTACCAAATGTAAATTAGATAGCTAGTGGGAAGCTGCAGCATAGCACAGAGAGTTCACCTCTGTGCTTTGTGACCACCTAGAGGGGTGGGATAGGGAGGGTGGGAGGGAGGGTGACGCAAGAGGAAAGAGATATGGGAACATATGTATATGTATAACTGATTCACTTTGTTGTAAAGGAGAAACTAACACACTATTGTAAAACAGTTATACTCAAATAAAGATGTTCAAAAAAAAAAAAATCGCTGATGGGAGTGAAACATGTAAATTTTGGCAGTAAGATTCTGAAGCTTTAATAATGTAATTACCCTTTCATCCAGTAATTCCACTTCCAGAATTTATTCTATTGAAATAATACAAACATTATCAAATTTTATTTTAAATGCAAAATTATTTTTAATAATGAAAAATTCAAATGACCCATACAGTCATCAGTGGGAACTGGTTAAGTAAATTACAGTACATCCATAGAGCAGAATATTATGCAACTATTAAAAGAGATGATGTAGATTTGTAATTCCTGCCCATAATATACTGTTAAATGAAAAATAGTAATAGATGTATAAGAGCATACATTTAAAAAATTTTAAACACATTTAATCCCTCTTTACTAATATATAATAACCCAATATTTTTTAGAATAGAAGACAAGTTGCATTTTTACACAGAATTTTCTAACATGACCATTTTTCTTTAAACAAAAAATAACCAAAATCATCACAAAGAAGAAATGAAGAAAAGGAGGGAGAGAAGGACAGGAGAAAAAAGAAGCAGGCAGACAGGCAGGCAACCAGAAGTAAATGTAGGAAAACCCAATATAAAGCTAAGCGATCCAGAGCCACTGGTCTTCTGAAAGGACTCCAAACCTAGCAGGAACTAAAGAAAAAGAAGTTTTTGGCAAGGAAAAAGCAGCCCCAAGCATTCAACAGTAGTATTCGAAGCAGGCATTAGCCACAGACCCCATCACTACCTTACCGGCACATTGTGAAAGTGAAGGCACGACTCATAAAAGGCCTGCCTTTTTATCCAGGAACTGACCAGAAAAAGGCAAGAGTAACGGGTCCCCTTGTGAACTAGTGAGAACATTACCAGCAGCCCTGGCTCAAGGCCAAGAGTCAGCAGAAATGGCTGGCTACAGACCCTGGGCCACAGAGGAAGCTGCAGTGCAGACAAGGAAGATAAAATCAACTCCTCTTGAGAGGGGGGAGGAGGTTGGAGTACTGGATCTTGGACCTAAAAGGACCCTTACGAGTACTGTGCAGACCTGGATGTTCACCTCCAGCCGCCTGGCCCACCAACTGCAGGGGACAAGCACCTGCCAAGTAGTTCAGCCCCAAGTCCCACCATCTCTTTCTACACAACTACATAACTCAATAAAAACAATGTGAAGTACTATTCTATTTCACAGAGATCTCAAACAATTTAAAAATTAGAATGTAAAACCTCAACTACCCTTAATACTCACATTCTTAAAGTAATTAATTTTGCAAGGCTACTGCTTGTCTCTATTATAAAGACATATATATAAAATACGGGCAGTCCCTAACTGGGCAACAAGACAAAAGACATTTCCCTGAACACTGCTAGATGAATGTTTTTCCTTCACTGAGACATGTTGATCAAAATGTCAAAGAACTCAGTACTCTCTTCATAAAAGAATAATCTCTAACAAAGTAAAGGGCTATCAAATATTCATATAGATGTGTGTGAAACAGTTCAGTCATACAGTTTTCCCTCCTAACACCATCCATAATCTATAATGTGGGGTAGGGCTGGGGGTGTGGGAGGAGGTGTCAAATTTGAATCATGGAATACTTACTTTGGAAGGCAGGACATGACATGGATGTCATGACACATACAGGTCTTAGGGCAGGATAAGAATTCTGGCAATCCACAGGTGTATGAGTAATGGACTCAAAGACATCTGTCTCTTGGGAGGGCTCTATTTCAAATTTAAGAATGACAAAAGTCTCAAAGACAAGTTCTTATTTCAAAATTTTTCCAGGAAATAGCTTTGCATGCCACCTCTCAAAAAAAAAGACAAAAGTTCTACAATTTAGCTAAAAAGAAGTCAATATGACATATGTGAAAATGGAAAATCTAACCACGATTTAAAACACTGACTTTGTGTTAAAAATCATTTCTAAATATTACCCAATCAACTCATCACAAATTTAAAATATAATCCACTATTTCTAATTCACAAGTGTTATTTTTCAAAATATTTCATTTAACAAATATTCACTAATCAACAGTAACAGAAAAACAAACAACTTTGGACAGTCTTCCTGATTCTACCACCTATTACTTATGTGACAACAAGAAAATCATGCATTACATCTCCTCCTAAATAAAATGATGATTTTTAGATATAGCAAATACAGTATGTAAAGAAATGTATAAATACTCTTCTTACAATCAGGCTGAATACCCAACACCATTTTTAACAAAGCAACACTATTCTCTTGCATGAATAAAGTTAAATTTTTACAAGAGAATTACAGATGCTAATGACATTGGTACAAATTCTTCTTGTTTCTTTTAAACACTGGCAAAGACTGCAAGAGAGAGAGATTTGCTCATCCAGAAAAAATGATTTCTAGTAAGACACCACTCCAAACAAAGCAAACACACTGAAGAACAACAACAACAAAACAATGCATTGGCCAAGGCTAAAATAACAGAATAATACCACTGTACCAGGTAGGGCTCTTGATTATAAACAACAGACAAATTCTGGTTAATCTAAGTCAAAAAGGAGTTTATTGGCTGGGTACTGACTAGCTCAAAACTTTGAGCCATGGTTGGAGAATCAGGCTTGCACAGGAACCAAGGAAAGGAGTTCACAAAGTCCTGCCCCACAGCCTAGAATGAAGCCTGAAACGTATGTTACCACATCAAGTCACTGGACAGGAAGGAGCATGTCATCGGCAGCTCTTAAATCTCATGTCCATGATCTTTCTCGGTGCAGCTCTCAAGCATGCAGAAGGACAATGTAGCAGGCTTTAAGCTTCTTTAGTCAAGAGAGGTGAGGGGCAGCCTCCTACCTAAACTGGAAAGGGGGTTAGGTAAGGCCCCAGGCAGCTGAAACCATACATGTCCTCTACTAAGATCAAGCTCTGAGAGTGGACACACCTGAAGTGCCTTTACTTTGACACAGGGTCTTGCTCTAATCTATAAAAGTTCGCAAATTGAAAGTTCATAAATAATTAGTTCAAATCTCTTTATTAGATTTGCTTGTTACAATTTCCAGTCTATTTTCAAGGCAAAGGCAAAAATTTACTCTTTCTAAAGTGGTTCCATCAACCAATACAAGACTGAGTAATTTAGATGGGGTCTAGCAAGTTTCTTAATGCACTATAAGTATTGCCTCTTGCTTTATATTCTATCCGTCTGCTAATTTGGTTTCTTGCTTGCCTTTTTTGCTGCAGCTGTGCACCGGGTTAACTGTTTCAATGGTTTTCCTACAATAACCCACAAATTTTTTCCTGATCAGTGTGCTGTATGATTGGTTCTTTGTTCCTAAGATAATTATTTTACATTTGTCTACACTGAACTGCATTTGCCATCTGCTGGCCCAATCACCTAAACAATCCAAATCTTTTTGAATCTGATTGCATTGTTCCTCATTATTTCCTCTAGCTCCAATTTTAGGATCATCTGCAAACTCTGAGATCTTTTCTTTAAAGCTTGGACACATTTTATTTTAATATAGAGGGGTTTTTTTTCAAGTGACCCTTTAGACACTCCAGCTGAAATCTTCTTCCAACTTGAAAAGTTTCTGTAAAGCTCTCCCAAGGATACCTTCCACTTACACAGTCAAAGCGCTGCTAGAAACAAAGCTAACTAGAACCCATTCTATTTCATCTTTCCTTATAGCGCCATGCTTTAAAAAGTGTATGTCTTCTAAGTTCTTCACTTCCAAGTATAAATATTTGGAAGAAATGCAAACATTGTTTTTTAATATGTAAATTCACGGTAACTTTTCTGTAATAACTTTCCTAAAGCACACATGGCAAAGTTTTCAACAACTTCCTGCACGTTAAGACATTTAATTTACTCATTCAAAAAATATTTGCACACACATTAGTTATAAGCATTAGGTACACTGCAGTCTTAAAACCTTGGTTCAATTATTTATGTCCCAAAACTTCAGTTTCCTACTGACAAGAAGATAACTTCTAAAGACCTAATCACCTCTAGCAGTATGAATTACCTTTTATCTGAAGACTACCATACTAGAGCTACCATATCTAAAATTTTTCTACTTCAAATTTCCCATGCTCCTCTTAATTATAAACCTTCCAATAAGTTAGCATTTCTTTTGCAGTTTTTAATACTTTAATACTGTGTATAGAAACCAATTTAGCACAATTTACCCTTCAAATTAAATTTACTTCACAAATCTGAACATAGTATATCTTCATTAATTAATTATGACATAGGGGATCAGGTACATCTTTAGATCTAGGAAGAATTACTAGCTCCATAATCTTGAGTGACTTCTTAGTGACTTTCCACAAAAGCCTTACCTGTATAGCCCATTAAACTTATTAAAAAACTTACAAAATTGCATGATACATTTGCTGCCGTTCTGCTATTTCAAGTGGTAGATGCAGGAGACAAACTGAATTTAAGATTTATTGTCATTTATTCATTCAACAGTCAGTAAATGTTCTAAGAATATAAAGATAAATGTAAGATAGTGCTTGCCCTCCAGAAGTCTGGGTAAGATATAAGTAGCTACAAGGTATCACAATAGAGGTGGAGCCACATGAAGTTTGGAAGGAGAATTTACTTCCAGCTACTGGATGAGAACCTTTGTGAAGGGGATACACTTGAACTCTGTCAAATATTATGATGGCTTTTAAAAATAAATATACTAAACTATGAATAATATCACAGAAAAGATGAATATAAAATGTTAAGCAGTCAAAGTGAAATAGAAAAAAAAAAAGAACTCAAAAGGAAAGGGTTTGCTAGTTATTTCTATGGGGTGGAATCGTGTGTGTTTTTTATTTTTCAATTTTTCTGTAATTCTCTGCAATTTTCTGCAAATTTTCTGCAGTTTTTCTGTAACATTGTTCTTATATTAAATTTTTAAAGCCATACTTTGAACAATAATTGAACACTATTAAATGAAATGCTGTGTAAGTCAAAACACTTGAACTTATAAGAGAAAAATTAAGAAGTATTTTTTATATATGAAATAATTTATATAGGATCTAAAGGATGCATTAAAGAATTCACAATTTATTAAGCCCTTCTTTTTGAAAGAACTATTGATTTTGGATGGAAGTCTTTCCTTATAAGGCAGGACTGAAAATCCATTAAGAAAAATTATTTTGCAATGGTGAATTTGCAGCTAACAATTATTAGGTTATGACTTTAGGTTTGTGGAAGAACACTCTAATAACTGATTAGCCTGAATTTTTTTTTTTAACGCTTATGAAGTGACAATAAGTTGCCTCCAGGGATATTTTATTTATATTTTAAGTAACATAAAAGCATTTAATAAAACTATAACAAACAACCACTGACTTTTACTTCAGTCTCCCATTCACTAAAACGTTGCCATTGGAGTAATACCCCATATAATTAAAGGCCTTTGACTAACTGCACTGAGTTGCATTAAAAGTCACAACATTCCACATATTATTTAAA
Source organism: Kogia breviceps (assembly GCF_026419965.1). Classification (NCBI taxonomy): domain Eukaryota; kingdom Metazoa; phylum Chordata; class Mammalia; order Artiodactyla; family Physeteridae; genus Kogia; species Kogia breviceps. The sequence goes on from NC_081314.1 coordinate 31,574,393, forward strand.
TCTACGTATAATCCAGCAAAGGTATTCCAGTGAAAACCTACATGTTCTTAAATCTCCACATGATTCATAGCACAGGAAAAGAAATGAGTGTGAATAGGGAAAGGAGAGAGTAAAATGATTTGTTACCAGAGGCACAACACTAAGCGATTTTCAATAAACATTTACATATATTAATACCACCTTAGCTTTTCAAGATTCTGGTTTGACTTTTTTATTCTTTGATTTTATGCCCTATACTATAGACTGTATTTAAATTAGTAGCAACCCATGATAACTTGAACTCCAAGCCCAACTAAAACTCATTTGAGTTGTATTGAACTATATAGGATTACTGAAATAATGAGTAATTATGTTTCATCTAGGCTGTTAATTGCGCTAAAGGGTGAAACTGACTGATACTATCCTGTTAATACTCTTTCATACTCTTCTTTTTGGCTGCATTGGGTCTTCGTTGCACTCGGGCTTAGTAGCGGCGAACTGGGGCTACTCTTCGTTGTGGTGCGCAGGCTTCTCATTGTGGTGGCTTCTCTTGTTGTGGAGCACGGGCTCTAGGCGCACAGGCTCAGTAGTTGTGGCTCACGGGCTCTAGAGCGCAGGCTCAGTAGTTGTGGTGCACGGGCTTAGTTGCTCCACGGCATGTAGGATCTTCCCAGGCCAGGTCTCGAACCCATGTCCCTGCATTGGCAGGCAGATTCTTAACCACTGCGCCACCAGGGAAGTCCCTTTCATAGACTGTTAATAGTTTTCAACTGAATGAAGTTAGAAAGCAAACCTCCTGGTCAAAACGAATTCTACCAAAGGCAATAAGAAAAGGTTACAAACTGCCTTTCACACGCCACATCCAGTGGGCAAACAATTTATCCTGAATAAATTGCGAAGATTTAAAAATCTGGACTTTTCACATAAAAATCTAGATTTTCCTCTCAAAAAAAAAAGAATCAGTAGATCTAGGGACTCTCGGCCCTCTTCTGGAAAAGCTCACCAGTTGTGTGGCTTCCCACCAACCTACTTTCTACCTCACTCTCTATTGCTCACTAAACAACAGACTATACGAACTAGGGTTTGTAACCTATAAATAGAGTGCAGAGGCAGTCGGATCTTGATTCAAATCCCAGCTCCTCCACCTCCAAGCTGCTTAACTCAGGACAAGTGGTTTAACCTCTTTAAGGTTCAATTCTCCATCACAACAAAGCACGTGATAATGTTTAGCTAACAGGGGTTAAAAGTGAAATAATGTATATGATACCAAACACAAAACTAAATGTTCAATAAATGATAGTTAGTATTGCACTATTTGGATTGAAATTCTAAACCTAATTAAGATTTATCATAAACACTACCTTCCTAGATTCTATAGACACTAAAGGAAAAGTGAAATCACTACTGCCTTAGCATTCTATAAAATCCTTTGTAAAATAAAGATAAGAACAGTAAATACCTCATAGGGTTGTTGTATTAAAGTATATGTAAAATGCTTAGAATGGTATATGGCACATACTAAGCTCTAGAAAAGAATTAGTCGTAACTACTAGGAGTAGTAGTTGCTCTCAGAGAGCAGGCACACGTGAGCTTAATAACTGAGGAGAAATAAGTGAGTAAAAATGTGACTGAATGAAAACATGACAGTTATCAAGATTCTTTCTTTGTACACAGTCTTAAAAGTCCCCTCAAAAATCCCATATTTTTATGTTAAAGCTGAAAATCTCAGTGAAAACGAAGTTACTCTGATGTATAAACAAACTTCATGTTCTGGGATTAAACATAAGTAATTATTAAACTCTGATGGCAACAAAAGAATTGACCATAATTCCAAGTGTGAAGCATGCACATTATATGATGTTCATAATTTATTTCTGAAAGGGTTTTATTAGAGTAGCCCTGTTTCATGAATGCTAGAATCAGACCAGTCTAGGCTAAGCTTCCTTGCTAGTTCTTTTATGCCTCCAAGGATCTCAGCAGCTGAGTGGAGGACCAGTACAAAGAAGAACCTGACTATTTTTTAGGCCTACTAGTTTCAAAGCCTCAACCATTAAAAACAAAGAATGATGAAAAAGGGGCTGGTCAAACAGCAGCAGTGGTTCTCTGTTAAATGGTATCATATCAAAACGATGATTTGATCTTTAGCATACTAATCATCTCAGTAGAAGTAGTTTTTAATTAGTCTGGGAATAATAAAGAAGCTCAATTCTTCAAATATTTAATTTAACAAAAGATAAAGACAGTATCCCCTGGCTAAAGTGGTATGTAAGTTCCAGGTTCCCTGCCACATCATACAAATCCTTTCACAGCACTCAAAACAATGAGAAAAAGCAACAAAATTGACTTTGAAAAGAGTAATTTCCTTTCCAACCTAAATAAACTTTACACAAACTTGCCTCTGATCGTGGATTAAACAAGCTGCACTGCCAGCATCAGGGGAGGGTGTGAGGAGATCTAGCAGGTGCTGCAGTTTATCACAAAACCGTCTAAAATAATTGGAAGTGACAACCAGCACTACCACAAATGATTTATTAGTCTTTCACTCAGCTTTTCAGCTTCCTCAGGGCCAGAATAAATAATTTACCAACTCTGTATCTTCCAATCATTAATTCTTCCCTATGCATCCAAACTACATTTAACTCTGCTGGGTTCGGTGGAATAAAACACACAATAGGAATATTTTTCCAGATACAGAATTATCTGACCTTATGAAAAGGCAAATTTGTCAATCAAGATGTACAATCCAGATGTAGAAGAATTTCAGGGCTCAAAGTCAGCAACTGCAGATGAGTTGGTAGGAATAAAATCAAGTGAAGAGGAAACGAAAGCAGAGCCTAGGGAAGAGCTCTCACACAGATGAGGAAAGGTTTCAGTGACTCTGCGGACAGCAAACCTAAGCAGCCACCTAGCACACAGACACCAGAGACTTTCAACCACGATGAGAGTCAATTCATTGACAACTTACCGTCTCCCCTAAAACTCCCCCAAGTTACAGAAAATATGCAGTCCTCCCTCAAGAAAAAGGTCGCAACTTTAAAACGTGAACACATAGGAATTTTTTCATGCAAAACGGACTTCATAATACAAGGCAAGATGAGGCAGCTTCTTTAAAACATTTTTGTAACTATTTTGAATGAGTTCAGGAGACAATTACATACACCCTGAAATTCAAAAAAGGAAATACAGGCAATTTTATCAAAGAAATAAATACTCCAAAAAACTGAGAATGACTTTAAAAGGAATGTCCATTAATTATGTAGAAAAACCACACAGAAAGCCAAAAAAATTACATCTTAAATCTATTTCTGATGTAAGCTAGTCTTTGTCTCATTAAATCAGCATCTATGATTAAAAGAAAGATCATTTTTGGTACATAATGTATTGCACTGTTAGAGCAGCATCTGTTTATTGCACAGCATAAACATTTTTCAGCTTTGTGAAACTACTGATACACAAGAAGTGATGCGGACCTAGCAATTTATTTAATCTTTTTTTATTCCAAGAAGAAGTACTTTCAGTGACAGGGTTAATAACATTAATATTCTAATATCTGGCATTCTATGAGGCATATCAAGCTGCTGGGCACACAGTCAAAGAATTTCATAGAGTGACAGCTTTCTCTTCAATGGTTTGAGAGTACATCACAATTCAAATCTTAAGTGTGTAATATAGGGCTAAGTATACTTCTAAATATATGACTTCCACCAAATATGAAATGCACTAAAATAAGTCCGGCTAATGAAAATTATAATATTAATGTGAATCCAAAGTATGTAATTTAAATGATAAAAGGTTCAAATAATCTCTTAAAAATTCCAAAATGTTCACAAATAAGAGAGTACCATTTTCAAGACTAAATACTTCACTGTCATTAACTGAAACAATTACATAACGACATGGGCACAAAAGCATATTGTTTACATCAAGCCAAACCACGTCGTCCTTACGCAAAGACCCAGTACACTTGTTGCTATGGCAAAATAAACCCCCAGATAGCATAGGTCCTAGCCTCCCACAGGTGAAAATAAAAACAAAAATGGTAAACCTGGAAAATGTAACAAAAGGCATCTTTTTCAAGCAAATATCAAAAAAAAAAAAAAAGATAGAGATGTTATTTTTTCATATGGGTCAGAGAGAATAGGAGGATTTTTTTTTTAAAAAGCAGCAGGACAAGGCTGTCTGCAGGCTTCTTTGCAATTGGTTTTAAATGTCAGAGGAACTTCAGCAAGAAAAGATAAAGCAATGCACACTCTAGTGGCACTAAATGGCCTGAGGATGCCACCTAATGCCAGCACCTGGACACAGTGGCCTAAAAGGTGATGGCAGCTTTTCCCACGTGCTGCAAACCGTGAGCCTGGCAGAGCCACAGGGATATCTGTGGAAAAAGTCTGGGCAAAGTAACCTGACCCTTAAATGCCCATCCAAAGACAAAGACAGACCCAAACTGCAGTACTGGTGTTGTCCTATTAAAGAACAATTAAAATTAATAAACCAGATGTAAAATCAAAAGCAAGGAATAGCTCAGAAACAATGTTGGGTAAAAAAGATAAAAAGGCAAACTGCATAAAGACTAACAGAATATCTCAGTTTAGTAAGAACACTCAATGAACACATGAATGTAGGTATAGTCTAAAAACACGGACAGAAAGGATATAAACCAATTCCAGGGTGATGGTTATCTCTGGGAAAGGAAGGACTTTAAAATGTTTTTTGAAGGGCTTCCCTGGTGGCGCAGTGGTTGAGAATCCGCCTGCGGATGCAGGGGACACGGGTTCGTGCCCCGGTCCGGGAAGATCCCACATGCCATGGAGTGGCTGGGCCCGTGAACCATGGTCGCTGAGCCTGCGCGTCCGGAGCCTGTGCTCCGCAAAGGGAGAGGCCACAGCAGTGAGAGGCCCGCGTACCACCAAAAAAAAAAAAAAAAAAATGTTTTTTGAAAATATATACAGCAAATGTCAATATACAAATTCTGCATGGTAAATACAAGGTTGCCTGTTCTATTTATCCTCTGTACTTTTGTGAATACTTGAACGATTTCTTAAATATTTTAAACCTAAGCCATGTTGTACATAATTTTCTTCCTAAAAATTAAAGCAATTTCACAATATTTTTACCTGAAACATGAGGGTCTACCTTTTTAAAAATCATTGCTTTGGTTGGTCTCCCTATTCAAAAATTTTTATATTCCAATCTAAAAAAACTAAAAATTCTACCCTCCTTTCACAAATGATTTGGCTTAGTAACAATTTCAAATCATTACTTCTCAGGAGACTCCACAGTTTATTTCAGACTTGAACTGAGGGATTCCACTACACAGACCTCCTAAATGAAGTTTAAAACATTCTTCCCCAGCCTTTGAATAACTAGTTTCATCATTTGTTGTAGAGCAAACAGGCTGAAGGACCTGACTCTACTCCTGGGCTCTAACTTCCCAGTGGGAATCTATCACTTCATTAGTGAATATGTTCCTTCTCATTTTCTCTGTTTATATGAGGTATTAAACTTATGTTTAAAAAAAAAAAATCCTAGTAAGTCTTTAGATCCATGAAACGAAACCTTACTCTAAAGAAATCAGGACCACAGTGACAAGCTTTCTATCTTGTATTAAAATTATCTGTAGTCAAATTTAAGTTCAGCCTCATTTCTTTATAAGCCTTTGGAAATCTGACAGGTCATCTACAGCTAAATAGAAACAAGATGCCTCCCATTTACAAACATATTTGTACACGAAAACAAAAGTTTAATACACTTTTTGTCACCATGAAGGAAATATCAAAGATACTGTTAATCTTCACCAAAACTGATCAATATTCTCTCAAAGTAGCAAGCATCTGATTTAAAGAATTACTGGCTTGTTATCTTAAACAAGAAATTATATTCAACTTATACTGATGTTTTCTATCTGAAGCATGTCATGCAATATTGTAATTTATCTCATAAATCTACTAGAGTGTGATCAAATTCTATCAACTCTGATTGGCATAAATTTGAAACAATGAAGCAATCACATCTGTTAAGCAGTTCTAGCTTGCTAGACAACATTTTAAAAGTTTATACAATAACATAATTATATTTTTTCTCCATAAGACCTTCCTGTAGCTGATTTCAGCTTTTTCATAAAGTTTTGTATGTGTACTGGGTTCAGTGGGATACAGAACAAAAGATAAGAAAAGGAGATGGAAGAAGTGTGGGAGATGGATTGACAGAGATGGTTTAAGTATGAACTTCAAACACTCGGAAAAATATTTTAACAAAACTCCAAATGAATTACAAGGTGTCAAGATAGGGGAAAATAAGTTCATTTGAATAAAAAATATATAGTATATCTAACTTTATCCTGAAACTACTCCTTAAAAATATGAATGTTGAATTTAAAGGAAAATACATGGGCATAAAACAAAGAATTCAAACCATGCTTTATGGAACAAAACAGTATTGTACAGCAAAATTTACCACCTACCTTTTTTGGTGCAAAATTCCTAATGTTTGAAACTTAAATGATTATTATGAAAACATTATAATAGTATGTATATAAGTTAATAGGTGAAAAACACAATATTCCAAAAGTAATTCTATGTAATTTTAAAGACATTTCAAATTAGCAAGTGAACTCAAGGATGAAAATGATTAGGCCCTAAAGATATATGGGGGTGTATGGGCTAAAATGACAGAGAAATATTCAAAATAAAATTTAGAACACTGTTAAGTAACTTCAACAAGTTATTGATCCTATTGCTTTATATCATCATGACTTAAGAGGATGTGACCATTCTACTAAATGCTAGCTAATAAGAGCTAAATTATTATTATAAATCCCATTTGGGCCATTGACAATTAATCATATACAATGTTGAGACATTTCTCATCCTATTGAACTTTGTATTTGCCACTCCTTGCATGCATACATCTTCACTCCAAAGTGATACCTCTTCGACTTCCCTTCATACCAACCAGGGCCTTGTATGTACTCAGTACATATTTGCTGATTGATTTATTTTAACTTATATGAAAACATGACTCATGAGTCAAACAGTTTAGATTAAAACAATTTTATTCCCTACCATTAAAGTTGAAATTAATAAAACAAAACAATATTATGATCAAAGGAAAACCTCCCAAAAACAAACAACAGGTAATTCTGATGGTGGAAAGTGAACTCAAGACAGTGACAGAGGTCTTTTAATGAAATCTGGTGCTAATTCATATGTTTTCCTTTTTTCTGTGGCTACAGCAGGCTTTCACAAAACAAGTATATCATATTTTCTTAGAATTTTTCAATTTGGAATTACTGGAATGCTTTGCTAACCAAAGATGACAAAACTTTTTTCTCCACTCTTGCTTATTTTCTATGATTTTGTTGTACTCTCCTTAATATATAAAACTATCCACTAGTCATCTACTTTTTCGTATCCTGTAGATTAATTTCTAATTAAATGCATAAAGAAATTGAAGCTCTCATGACTACTCTGTAATTTAGCTTCAATATAAAGACATTTTTTGCTTACCGCAGGATACTAACAATACTAATATTTTATTTAAAAAAAGTAAATCTCCATTAAGTTTTATTTTTTAATCTATCAAACATTCACTGAATAGGATTAAAATAAATAATTACAATTCTTCTGATAAAACTGTACTGTTGCTACCTATTATCAACTTCATTTCTGTATTTTATGTTTTCATTCAAGAAACATTATGCTTTGCACATAGTCACTGGTAAAAATAAGACAATTCGTGTTTTTATTACAAAGATAAGCAATGAACTAATTATTACAACATGGTATATAATATGTGTTCTACAAAGGTTTGTGGAAGGTGAGGAAATATCACTGATGAATCAGGGAAAGCTTCCAAGAGCTACATCCTGCAAGTTGAGTAAGCCAGGAAAAGAGGTACAGAGTGAAGAGCACATAAAAAGATCGACTGAACAAAGATTAACCACATGCCACATGGGCTTACTTTCTCCTTCCCCAAACCCCAAAGAGAACTCATATTTTTGGAAAATAAATGACTTATCAAAGGAAGTAACTCATAAAAGAACTTATAAAAGACACGGAGGAAAAGGAGAACCATTTTGCCCACAGTCCAGGAACATTCAACCTCACACATCCCACCTCTACTACCCTGGTGTAGAAAAATGGAAACTACAAGAAATGGAAAAACAGACTTAGCTAACAAACAAACAGGGGGAAGAAAATAACTTCCCCAAACTAAAGGACTTGCTTCCAGAATGAAGGAGTCCCCAGAAAATCCAGTATAAACAATGAACAAAATCCACTCCAAGGCACATCATCATAAAAATTCAGAGACAAAGATTCCAAGAGTTTCCATAATTATAAAAACAAGTCATGCAAAGCAGAAAACAATGTAGAAGGCGGAAAAAAGGCAAGGAACCGCTCAGTAGCAAAACTGAATGCTGTGAAACAAAGTCTTCAAAATTCTAAAAGAAAATTATGCTGCAATGTAAAATTCTATACCCAACCAAACTACTAATCATGTCTGACAGTAAAATAAAGACACTTCAACCCTCCCTAAGATCTTTTTCATATAATGAGGAAGTTAAACCAGAAAAAAAGACAATGAGTTGGGATTCACATATAAGGAAAAGAGAAAAGCTATCCAACCTCCAAGGATATCAAATCTTTGACTTTCTTCTATAACACATGAGAACACCACAGCATAACTCTGAATGAAAATGGCAGTAGCAGTTAAACAAATAGGAAATAATACCAGAGGAAGCAATTAGAAGCAAGTATTCTTATATTATACACCTACTACACTTCAATTAAAAAAAAAAAAAGGAGCAATTATTCCTTGAGCAAAGATGCCACTGAGATTAGAGGGAACCCCCATGACAATGGCTCTTAGTCTTCAGATGACAGTCTCTACATTACACCAGGATCAAATGACTGCCGAACTGTTGCACATTCATCTCTCAAGTTATGCTCACATGCACTATAAATAGTGTCACTTTGAAGACAAGCAAAACCATATTATATAAAAATGCATGTAGAGGGCTTCCCTGGTGGCGCAGTGGTTGGGAGTCTGCCTGCCGATGCAGGAGACACGGGTTCGTGCCCCGGTCCGGGAGGATCCCACGTGCCGCGGAGCGGCTGGGCCCGTGAGCCATGGCTGCTGGGCCTGTGCGTCCGGAGCCTGTGCTCCGCAACGGGAGAGGCCACAACAGTGAGAGGCCCGCATACCGCAAAAAAAAAAAAAAAAAAAAAAAAAAAATGCATGTACAAACACACACACACACACACACACACACACACACACACACACACACATTTTCATCCAAGATAGAGTTTAACTGTATTACTTTATAATTAAGTTTCACTTAAAAAGCCAACAACAAAATGAGTGTGTATATGTTTAGTTAGCATTAGTTATTTTCCAAATTTTCACTTATAAAATATCAAAGAAATCAAAAAAAATCAAAGAAATCAGAGTAAGCCCATATATTCCTAACTAGAAGAGTGTTTATGCTAAAATATTTAATCCTATGTGAATTGTTGGCTTTGACATTTTTTTCATCCATATAAGAAGCTCCAATCTAATCTGGAAGCATCTTTTAAGCATAAGAGTTAGAAGAGCTATAAGGAATAAGTGCACATTTTGAAAACTGTGGTTCTCAATCCCACCAGATCCAATGCCCCTTTCATTCCCTGTACTATTCTGAAATGAAATTCAGAATGTCTCTTTAAAGAAAAAAATCAGGGACTTCCCTGGTGGTCCAGTGGTTAAGACTCTGCACTTCCACTGCAGGGGGCACGGGTTCAATCCCTGGTTGGAGAACTAACATCCCACATGCAGAGTGGCGAAGCCAAAAAAAAAAAAAAAAAAAAATTAATTCTAAACCATGTTATTAATTAAAAAGGAATTTATAATGAAATATTTATTTCATTATGTAAACACTTAGACATAACTACTTAAGAAGAGCAAATAAAACAGTCACATAGGGCTTCCCTGGTGGCGCAGTGGTTGAGAATCCGCCTGCCGATGCAGGAGACACGGGTTCGTGCCCTGGTCCGGGAAGATCCCACATGCCGCGGAGCAACTAAGCCCGTGAGCCATGGCTGCAGAGCCTGTGCGTCCGGAGCCTGTGCTCCGCAACGGGAGAGGCCACAACAGTGAGAGGCCCGCGTACCGCAAAAAAAAAAAAAAAAAAAAAAAACAGTCACATATTTGCATCTATATATAATAAATAAATTTGGATCTAAGAGGAAAAACATCACAAGTCATTCTCTATAAGTACCAAAAAAATGAAACAGGAGAGGTATAAGAGAACTCTAGAATAAAAATTAGTATTGAGATAACTGATTACAGACAAAAATTAAATTGAATATGAAAGAGAAAGATAGAAATAAGCTTAAGTGAAATAAAGATTAAAATATCAAGACAAATTACATACTGTTGAAATAGAGAAAATTATGAAATGTGGTTATTAGTACAACTGACCTGGGTTTTATTTCTAAGTGTAGTGTCAAAATCATTACCTATACTAAGGTTGTTACACTGCGGTTACAACCTATCCCAGAAAACCTACCACACTGTCAAGGAATTAAGTCTCTAGTAGTTTAAAATACTACAATAAAGACTATATCCCCCCAAAATATTGCCAGTGGAGTGGGTAAAGAAATTTAAGAAGTTACAGAGAATTTGTATAATAGATTGCTTATTGGAGATGGTACCAGAGTAATAGCAGTACAACATAAAAATATAACATAAAAATAAATCATTTTAAAATATATTTTTAACAATGCATTTATCATTCTAAAAACAAAATTTTAATATTTAGGATGGCAATCATGAAATATCTTAAACAACCCTTATTAACTAATAAAATTCAATTAATTTAATTTAGATCCATTAATTTAAAATTTAGTTTGTTATTAAAAGTCTTAAATATCCTGTCACACATTTGCAACCAGTGTAACAGAGCTTCCAGTAAACTGCATTGCTGAACTGAAAACTTTTCACCTAAATACCTAGTTAGAAATGCTATAAATCAGGAAGTGGAAGAATGTGTGAAGTAAATACAATTTTGAGAGAATTTCTTTATTCTATTTAAGATTCCCCTCAACACAAACTTCCCCTAAAGTATCAGATTGCTCATGTAACATCTTACAAACAACTGTCAGTAATATTACATACTGAAGTATTATTGCTTTATCTTTGAAGAGAGTTTAAGCAAGCAGACATTCAAAAGTTACGTGGTTCTCAGGACAATTTTCTGTAGTCTGAGACTGTCCCACGCATTGCAGGACACCTAGCATCCCTGATCCCCACCCATCAAATGCCAGAAACACTCCTATAATTATTGTGACCAGCTAAAGTACTCCTCCTTAATTTCCCAAATTCCCCTCATAGGGCTTTACCACCCTTGTTTGGAAATCATACTCTAGAATTCTTATAGAAAGAAGCATGCATGCTATGGTGCAGAACTATATGAAAAAATGTGTTTCAAAAACAGAAAGAAACACTTTTATCAATTATACTAAAAATTATAACTTGCAATTTTATCCTCTTCCAAACATTCTTTCTTCAGCCTATATTTTTTGGTATTGTGTACTGAGGCTAACTTAAAGAGATTTGTTAACCACTCTAGAACAGATGTATATTCTCTTTATATGTTTTTTAATAGAAAGCTTTCCTATATATGACCTTTTCAATACTCCAACTTTTACTTAGCTGAATTAAAGTCAAAAATAGAATCTACTCAATAGACTGTACATGTATAGGCATGCCAATGTTTCTATAATTTCATTTGTGTGATTTTATTTTCTATTTTTGTTGTTGCTGTGTGGTTTGGGTTTAGTGTTTCACTGAGCGGCATCAACACTAAGGTGGTCAACACTAAGACACTGCATGTAGTCACGACAGGATTCAGTATTATTAAAGACTGTTATGTGTCAGTATTATCTACTGCCCTAGGAAATCCATGCAGTACAAGAGTCCCCTTTTTTACTCTGCAAACTCTAAATTTAATAAGCTTCTATTTAATTAGTGCAGGACTCAAATACACGTTCGTGCCAAATTTTGCAACCCCACGGGAGGTAGGGGTAAGATATTTCAAACACTTACATGGGAACAACCTTAGGTTGCTGTCTTAAAATATCAGTGCAGGATGCAAACTACTTCACAGACTATCCACAAAAAGGATGAGGTGTGAAAGAAATTCTGTGCTTAACGTGACCTTTGGCTGTACTTTTACTTGTCATAATTATAAAGGAGGTACTCTCAGAGCCAACACATAAGCTATGTTATTACTCTTACAATTATAGTAGTATTTTGCCAAGTGCTTCATATACTGTGACAAACTCGAGGCAAAATATACGGAAGCTTACCTAACAGGCCTTGCTGAACAAAAAGAGTGCTGATATTATACATACGTATGAATAAGAACTACTGCATAAGAATTTTTCTTTTTAATGTACATTCAAATACAAATAATGCCAGTGTGGTTACCTAGTTCAACTTAACAAGTAATCTATCTCTAAATGCAAAAAAACTTGAAATTTAAATTTAATACCTAATTGTGACTTTATTAAATACATGTCAAGAAAGAATTAAAAAGAAAACTATACAAAAACCAAAAACCTTTAAGCAATTCTCTTCTACAGATTCCTATTTTCCCACACAGAATTTCATCAAGGAAAAACAGTTGTTTTCAAAAATGCTTTGGCAAACTGCCAACTTATCAATATAAATGACATGTAACATGATTTTTTAAGGGAAAAAAAAAACTACTGGATCACCTAACATAAAATTATAAATTCTGAACGTATAATAACAAATAGAATTAGTTGTCCATACAATGTCAAATATACCATTTATCGGAAGATTTACAAAGCAAAACAAGTATTAAAAATCCTGTAATGTATGATACGAAGAAAAACTTTACAACTATATACTATATTACGACCAACTTTGCCATACTCATCTTTCTGTTCCCAATAGTAATACCTCCTCTTTATTTTCACCTTGAAAATAGGTTCCAAAAGCTGTAAAACATCAGAGACACACTTTATAAAAGTCATAAACACAAACTGCCTAGGTTAGCTAACAAAAACACATAAATACTGGCCATAAAAGAAGTTTGTTTTATCATAAAATATTTTTTAAAATATTGCATGTGAATTAATATTGCTCTTAAATATGCAGTATATACACTGTTAGGGACTACTCAATAGGAATCTGAGATGTTACTAGGGTGACCAGAGGTCCCAATTTGCCCAGGATGGTACTAGTTTACGCCTATTGTCCTGGCATTCATACAGATGCAATTATTTATGGCACTCACACCAACAACACCCAAGATTTGACCTAACAGAGCCCTGGAAATGGCCTTGGGCTTAACAGTCAAAAGAAGTGATCTGAGCGTTAGACATCCACCAGGCAAACATTCAATGTCCCTGAGGCAGAAATTCTTTTTCTATATTTAATTCGGATCCACTATACAGGATTATAAGAAGAATCAAATCAGAAAATTCAAGAAGCTCAAGCACTGCCTACTGTTTAAAAAAGATGACCAAATGAAACACAAACTGAATATACTTAGCAAGTTGTCTATCAGAGATATAAATAACTACAGTCTCTAAAAACAAACAAACAAATGAAAACAACTCAGGTGAAAAACTACATTACAGAATTGTAATGTAGCATAATTACATTACAGATTTGTAATGTAATACAACAAATAAAACTACATTAAAACAACAATAAAGCTACATTACAGAATTGTAATGGGCTAAGAAGGACCTTTGGGAGTCAGACTAAATGAGTCCCAATTCCAGCGCCATCACTTACTGTCAGCTGTGTGGCAATGAGCAAGTTACTAAGTCTCTGTTTCCTCATTCATAAAATGAAGATAATAACTGTACTTCTCTCACTGGAAAGAGTAACAAATAATCCATGTAAAAGATGATGTGAGCACTGTGCCTGCACATAATAAGTGCTCAGTAAATGCTAGCTACTATTATGACAATCTCCATCAACATCTCTTCTCAAAAACAAGTCCTAAGAAATTATTCAGGAGACAATTTCACAAATGTGTGCGTGTGTGTGTGCACATATGTGTATCTGTATCTTCCAATTAGAGATCACTTGGATGACACAGTTACATGTTATAGTGTGGGCTGGGTATATTACACAACTAGTATAGGAGATCTTATTCAACATTGGAGAAGGAAGCTTTTTTCTTTGAAACAAGTCCACAGTGGCATCCTGAAGCAAACTTTAAAATAAAATTCCATATCTAACAATATCTGTGGTTGTTCATCTAGAGAACAGAAGTCACAGATATGTACAATAAACACATTTTTAAATCCATGTATATAAATCAAATGAAACCACTTCCTTTAGGCCAAGTATATATACTAAAGCAATATCCCAATTAAACATTCATATAGTCAATATTTCAAAATAAGAAATGTGGGTTTACATATGCAGTTTAAAATTCTATAGTGAAACCTGTCTACAGAGGTCATTTTCCTATATCTCAACAGCATATAGTTCAACTTGAAATGTACAATGCTGCTTCTCTCTGAAATGTTAAAACTATAAAGTACACAGTAATTCACTGCAAGCAAACACAGGAGAAAGACTATGTTGTACACATGATACCCTTTAACCCAAACAATTACTATAACTTATTCATTAAACCCATTCAAAAAGAGAACACTAATAACTTGTTCTACCTTACAAAACAGAGTCAGAACTAAGAAGAAATACTTTATTTGGTTAAAAATAGAAACTTCACATAAGAGAATTATTCGGTAAAGACAGAGAAATTATAGCTGGCATTTATAAAAGACCCTTGTACATTTTTAGCTCATTAAAATAAAGCTGTATAAAACTTTCCATAAGAGATATGGTATAAAATAAGTATGTCACTAAGACTGATATAAAAATCTATATAAACATCATGCTGCTTTCCAAATTCACATATAACAGGTATTTAAAAAAACAAAGGGCTACATCAGTCAAATTTATATCTCAGGAATCCAAATGTAAGTTGGACTTCATTTCTCTGAGCTTTCCTAAAAATATTTCAGTAGTAAAATAGGTTTGCCACTAAGATAAAATAACTAAGACTCCATTATCTATTCTATAGCAAGTAAGAAATACCAACCTGCCCTTTAGAGATACCTAAGATAATGTGGACTGAGGTTTATATGTTCTGTCTCAGTTTACAGGCTATAGGCTATATCATTAATTTGTAAGTGACTCTACAATAAGTATGCACACAACAAACAAATATTCTATCACGGGTAAACCTAAACAGGTAAATTTAGAGCTAAACAAAGCATAACTGAAATTTTATCACTACCATAAATTACTTTTAAAAAAAATCCCTGGGCATTTCAATGAATATACTTTTGCCTTAGAGCTAATACTTTAATTTTAAAGAACCACAAAGAAAAAAAATCAAAACTAGTCAGTAACAATGCAGCAACTAAAAGCAATAAACTCAAAATTAAGTTATAAATAATTTAAAGCATGTCATGAAGTGGTATTAATAATTCATCAGATAAATAATTTACTAAATAATCAAATAAATATATAATGAAATACATAAATAAATCAGCAAATAAATAATTCTGCAAAATAACCTAAACAATAAGTCACCCAAACAAATCACAAACCTACAAAACTACAATGATTCTTTTGATTCTGATAGTTTTAAATAAGCAAATGTACATAAACTAGATCAATCCTTGTTAGAATTAGAAATATTTTTCAATGCTATTTGTAAAATCCTCATCTCAGTACATAAGAACACATTTTCAATTTTTAAAAGACTGCATAGGATTAGTTCTTATAAATTATTAACATGATTATAATATAGCTTCTTCTATATTTTACATATAATAACTCTGCCTAACATATTTTCCCCCAAACAACTGGATACTTAAAATATTCTTAATTTACAGTTCTTTTTCAAAGCAATACTTACAGTACAATAGTGCTATAGTCTTTCTGATAGCTTTCGTATCTTCACCAAGTCTCTGGAAATTTTCTGCAAGGGGTAGAACGGTTAGAATAACCTTAATTATTACAGACAGCATTTCATTCACTAGTGAACAATGCTTTATAACTCTACAAAGTAGCAATGGGAAGTGGAGGTTATTAGTTGTGACCTTTGTCAAGTTTTTAGAAGTCTTAAGTGGACTAAGCACAGGCTGATAGAGGCCTGGCTTCCTGTAATGGAGCTGACACACAGGCTGTTACAACTGGAGGGATTTCAGATGTGAAGACAAAAACTTCGAAGGTCAAAGGACTGGCTGACATCTAATGCTATCAACAATTTGAGAAGCTCACAGTCCTTGAAAGAACACAGGAGATCACTTAACTGTTACAATGTGAATGCGGTGACAACCTAATGGGAGCACCACCAAGAGACAAAACACAACTGACCTCATAAATCAGTCTTCATTTAACATTTATTTCAGGTTTTTATCCACCCACAGTATAGTACTCTTGAAGTCCATAAATAGCAGATCCTAAACTGTGATAGCCTTTCCCACAGATATAAGAACTTTGTAATTAGTGTTTAACACTTTCAAGGGAATAAATCCAAACAGTATAGCACAACATCTGAAGAGAAGGAAACTAAAATTAAAATATTTTTATATAATCTAGCTCAATGAATTCTCAAAGCAACTCAGGTAATATTTTACCTATTTCACAACCAAGGAAAATGAGGCTCAGCAAGAGTCTGTATGCTGCCTGCGGTTCCCAAGGGGCAGGATGATTCTAACTTTTTCTACACGACTTCACGTGAAGGGTCACTGAACTACAGGCTCCTTCAATTTGAGCCCACCTTAAAAATACAGCAAATCCTAAAGCTTTGAAAATTGGTTAGAGCAATGGTTTTCAACTGGGGGTGATTTGCCTCCCAAGGGACATTTGGCAATGTCTGGAAACATTTTTGGTTGCCACAACCAGAGACTATTACTGGCATCTAGTGGGTAGAGATCAGGGATACTGCTAAACATCCTACAATGCACAGATAGTCTCCCAGAACAAATAATTATCTGCCCTAAAATGTTAATAGTGCTGAGGGTGGGAAACTCTGGGTTAGCGTAAAAGGTCTTTCAGGGCTGTGCAGTTTTCCTGTTATAAAATAATACACACTTGGTTCAGGGATATAAAGTCTTTTTTTATGTGTGTGGAACACCCTGGATAAAAATGTGTATACTGTGGAGAACGGATATATGGGAACTCTTTGTACTTTCTGCTCAATTTTTCTATAAACCTAAAACTTCTCAAAAAATAGTCTAGTAACTTTTTAAATGTGTATCCTTCACTTCGTTCACTAAAGTTAAGAACAACTGTCTTAGAATCAATACCCCCCAAAATACATCTAAAGTTATAAATAAAAAATTTTTTTAATTTCATTTGTCAAAATTCTTCCAATAAAGTTAATGAGAGGATTAAAAGTCACATTTATGAGCTAACTCTGTCTAAATGACTAGCCAAGATATCTAATAAATATTACAAATTCAGAGGGCTTTAAGAGATTATTATGATACACTACAATTAATAATTTTCAACAGTTAGTGACTTTTTTGCCTAAAAGCTGTCATACATTTTCTGAAATATCTGTGATAATTATTAAAATCATCTGAGAACAAAATTCAGCAATATAATTATCAAAGAACTCCAGAAAATACGTATCAAGTATTTCCTTTTCAATACCAATTAATGTCTCTCCAGTCTCAAAGCAGATTTTGGTTTTCAACATGGATCTAGAATCTACCATGACACAATGCATGTTTCCTTATATTGGACCCATCACATTACTGCACAGATCACCAAACAATGACATCCTTTATCAGCTAGGGTTAGGTCATATCCTTCCCAAGACAAAACAATTTTTTAATAATTATAATATAATGACGAGAGGAAAAAAACAAAGGGAGAGAATTTCTCCCATGTAAATGTCTAGAAGTGCATAATCAAAGGCTGATGTGGCCACTCCAAATATTAGGAATCCAAGTTCCTTCCAGCTTTTTGCTCTACCATATACTGTTCTATTAAAAGTCACCTCACAGGGCTTCCCTGGTGGCGCAATGGTTGAGAGTCCGCCTGCCGATGCAGGGGACGCGGGTTCGTGCCCCGGTCCGGGAAGATCCCACACGCCGCAGAGCGGCTGGGCCCGTGAGCCATGGCCACTGGGCCTGCGCGTCCGGAGCCTGTGCTCCGCAACGGGAGAGGCCACAACAGTGAGAGGCCCGCGTACCACAAAAAAAAAAAAAAAAAAAAGAAAAAAGAAAAGTCACCTCACACTCCAAGAAGGCTATGAGGAGCAGCAAGAAGGAAGGGGAAGAAAGGCCCATCTCACTCTCTTCTAATGCTCATATCTCAGCTTACAGATTAGCAACCTAGTCCTTTGGCCACACCTAACCACTTGAGGGGAAAGAAAACACAGTCTCCAAATTTGGTAATACTGCACACATATAAAATTGGGATTCTTTTTATTAAGAAAGACAGGTAGAACGATTTTGTGGAGCGAATTATGAGAGGCAGACTATGGTGGAGGTAACAACTCTTCAAAGAAAATGGGATATGTACTCAAAATTTTCATTAGAGTGGTTCACTGGGAGATTAGAATTGACATATATACACAACCATGCATAAAATAGACGGCCAGTGGGAACGTGCTATAAAGCACAGGAAGCTCACCTCGGTGCTCTGGGACGACCTAGATGAGTGGGATGGGGGTGGGCGTGGGAGGGAGGTCCAAGAGGGAGGGAATATATATATCTATACATATAGCTGATTCACTTCATTGCACAGCAGAAACTAATACAACATTGTAAAGCAATTATACTCCAATAAAAAAAATTTTTTTAAACAAGACCTGGAAAAAAAAACTGTGTACATGTATGTTCATGTGTGTATGTGTGTGTATATATATTTATGGAAGAAAATCTAAATGTTTAACAATAGGTGTATGGTTAAATAAATTTGGGGATAATCTCAGAACAGAATGCTATGTAGACACTAAATATCACTTCAAAAAATTTTTAAAGATATGGAAGAATGTTCATAATATTATATGAAAAAGAATAGGCTATAACACATTACATATAAAATAATCCCTATTTTAACTAAATATACATACTTACAAACATACACATATACACACAGTATACACTGATATCTATATAAGGCACATTTTATATGTATATCTAGAGAGAAACTGAGATCATATAAAAATCAAAAGAACAGAATTAAATGATAATAGTGGTTTAGGCTTTGGGAAGCAACTTTCATTTTCCCCATACCTTTCATTGCTTTCTAATTCTTCTACAATGAAAACATATTATGCTTATGATTTTCTTCATGAAGATTTTGGCCTAGATGAGGAAAAGCACCTTATAAACGTAATTAGATTCAAGCTTTAATTTATTTTGTTACTTGGAACTTGGTGATAATTTTTAAAAAGGGGGGGGGAATCTATAGCTGTGCTGTATCTTTCCCAACTGGGGCAAAATATACATGTTCCTCCTGAGTTGATAGTAGGAAGCTAACCTCTCTATGCCCAACTTGTTTTCAACTTACTAACATTCACATATCACATTTATCAGCTTTACACAACTCACTCCTAACCAGATGCTACATCCATCATTCCTAACAATTTACCCTGACATATTGATTACTTTGCTCATCTCATTCTGTAGAACTAATCATTCGTACTTCATGCTTCTACAAATCCTTCCATTTTCTACATTTCTGAGTCTATTTTTCTTAATGCTACTCTACTGCACATTTTTCTGGTTACTTATACAATGGATCTATCTAACAGAAATTACATCTTTCTTATATCTTTGTAACTATCTTGCACTGTCTTGAATTTTCCAGTTATTACTGAGTATACACACTATTGTTACACTGGTATTAATTCTATTGTCTGCAAGTCTCAACATTACCATTAGTAAAGTCTCAATTTAGAATGCCTCAAAGTTCTCCACATTTTCTAGAATGATTCAATATCCTAAACCCCCATTACTACCATATGAAAAAATGAAAAAAAAAGGAAAAAGCAAGAAATTGATATATTTAAAACTACTATCAAGTATATGGGGTTCACCAAAATTGCAAACAAATAAAAAGGTAAAATACATGGTCCCCACCCTCTAGAACTTGAGGAAAATAAGAAAGACACAGACACAAATACACAAACACACACACACACACACACACAGAGGGTGGGGAAGGAGGGAGAGAGAGAAAGAAATTCACAACCAAATGTAATAGGGACAAGTGTACAATCCAGACAATATGTACTACAGAAAATCCAGAAGGTAAAAGCCACAGGCAGGAATCATCAAAGAAGGCTCTTCAACTGAGGCCAAGTTCATACAGAGGTAGAACGGTGGTTCTCAACCACGGGTGGTGGTGCCTCCAAAGGACATTTGGCAACATCTGGAAACACTTTTAACTGTTAGAAAATGGGAGGTACTATTTGTACCTGGTGAGTAGAGGCCAGGGAAGCTGCTAACATCCTACAATGCACAAGATAACACCCCACAAAATGAATTATCCAGCCCAAAATGTCAACAGTGCTAGAAGCAGCGGTTGGAGTCAAAAGGAGATAGCATTTAAACAGGATAGAATGACACGAGTGAAAGAATGGCAGCTACAACACATGATGTCTTTAATAAACCATAATATCACCAGTGAAGGAACAGTGGGAAACCAAGGAGAAAACATAACTGGGTATAGATTGTAATAGGTCTGTACAAGAAGTCTGATGGACCAAAGAGATAAAATACTTTAACAAAAATACAAGAGAGCACAGGCAAAAATAACAACATACTTCATAAGACTAAACTGTAGACAGATGGGGACACTGATTTCCAGCAGTATGGCAGACTAGATACCTTGATACTTCTAGATACAACTTTTTAAAGTTAGTGGGAAAATCTGTTTTAATGAATTGCTTAGCTAGCAAGAAAGTACCATATCCACATAAGCTGTAAACACAATGAAAGTAGAATAAGCAAACCTAGGAAACCAGTTTTCATTCTGAGAGTATGTACCTAAAAGTATTGAAACTGATTTTACATCTTAATGTCTACACGAGGCTCAGGAGATGGACCCTAAAAAGTCTATCAAAAGCACCATCCCTAACCCCTGGCAACCACTAATCTATGTTCCATCTCTATAATTTTGTCATTTCAAGCATGTTTTATCTACTCTCTTGACACTGTAATCACAAAGGGGAAACTTCACAAAGGTTCTCAGACTAAATTCACACTACTTGCATAATCCAATAAATCTCATGTGAAGATCTATTTAAAGTGCTCTTAAACTGTCAGTATCCCTAGTCACCTGGGGGAAGCATAGGTAAATTCTCAGTGAAAGAAAATAACTTCAATCCAGACCTCAAAGAATCCAACAACTTTCCAAAAAACTCTACTCAATTAAAAAAAAAAAAAAAAAAATCACAAAACAGACACAATGAATGAGGGCCAACATAAACAAGATATGGCAGAATTAGAGTACACGTATTGCAATTATTGGAAAGATTATACAATACGGATGTTTCAAGTAATAGAAACGCTTAAAATATGTGTGTGAATTAAATAAAACCTCAAGAAATAAAAAACATAGGTATG
This sequence comes from Kogia breviceps, assembly GCF_026419965.1. Taxonomy (NCBI): domain Eukaryota; kingdom Metazoa; phylum Chordata; class Mammalia; order Artiodactyla; family Physeteridae; genus Kogia; species Kogia breviceps. Next base: position 31,596,007 of record NC_081314.1, read on the forward strand.
GGGCTTCCCTGGTGGCGCAGTGGTTGAGAATCCGCCTGCCGATGCAGGGGACACGGGTTCGGGCCCCGGTCCGGGAAGATCCCACATGCCGCGGAGCGGCTGGGCCCGTGTGCCACGGCTGCTGAGCCTGCGCGTCCGGAGCCTGTGCTCCGCAACGGGAGAGGCCACAACAGTGAGAGGCCCGCCTACCACAAAAAAAAAAAAAAAAAAATTAAAAAAAAAAAAAAAAAGTAAAATTTTTAATTCGGTGTAAAAATTTAAACAGTAGAGTCAGTACAAACAGAGAATTAGGAAATGGAAAGACTTTTAAAACCTATCTAAAATGCAGTTCAGAAAAAGAAAGAAAATAAAATATGTAAGAGCAGTTAAGAGATACAAAGAATAGAATAAGAAGGTCTAACAAAATATATACTTTTGAAACTATCGGTGATGAAGGACCTTTTTTTTTTTTTTTTTTTTTTTGTGGTACGCGGGCCTCTCACTGTTGTGGCCTCTCCCATTGCGGAGCACAGGCTCCGGACGCGCAGGCTCAGTGGCCATGGCTCACGGGCCCAGCTGCTCCGCGGCATGTGGGATCTTCCCAGACCGGGGCACGAACCCGTGTCCCCTGCATCGGCAGGCAGACTCTCAACCACTGCACCACCAGGAAAGCCCAGGACCATTTTTTAAATGGCCGATCTACTGCTGACAAAAACTTCTATAAAATACAGTAAACGTGAATTTCTTTTTGAAAAATCATGTGCTTAGATGTCATGATAATATCAAGCTGCTATTAAAAGCTTCTAAATGTTTACTTTGAATTTGTCTTGGTCCATTACAGACCAATAACATCAGTTTGCATACCAGTACTGACCTGAGGACCACACTTTGAGCAGCAACAATCTAAACACAAACAGATCAAAATTAGAAAAGAATACAAAAGACAAAAGAAAGTATAGATGATATTCAAATAGATGATGATTGAAAATTTTCCATACTAAATGAAGATGCAGATGGACAATCCAAGATGCAAGAAAAAAAAAAATAGAAAGTAAAGATACAGGTAAACACCTGGATAACTCCTTATCAGTGTAGAAGCTACACCCACCACAATCACTGCAACACAATTCCAAACCAGCATTTTCTTTCATTTTTTAAAAAAATCTAAGAACTCAAGCTCTAGATGTACTCTAAATAAACAAAAATAGAGACAAGTGGACTTAGAAAAGAAAGTTAGAGACCAAGTTTCAAGAGCTAGTGATTTCCTCTCAGTAGAAACACTCTGTCCATACTGCCCAAATTGTATCTAGTTTATTAGTTATTTTTAATGTGTAACTGTATGAAAAAAAATCCCAAACTTTTATTAGCAGAGACTGAATATATTTTCAATTGTATTGAAATGAACAGGATTCCAATTCCATTAACTGTTCCTTTCAATGGGAAGTGAGCTACATAATACTTCAGCATACTTTACCTATTAAATCCTCTAACCACGACAGATTATTTTATTTCTAAATGCAGTTCATTTAAAAGACCCTGCTCAGACATCAAGCAGGAATCAAATATAAATTCATACCTACCTGGCAAAACAGAAATTATGGCATCACGCCTCCTGAGAAAGAATCATAACTAACATCTGTATAAACGTTTGGTCACTTTTCAAATATTTGACACACATCTATCTGAAGCACCACAATACCCTTATGGGTTTTATAGAATAGATATAATAATAGCTAAAAGCTTAGAAAGTGAAAGAAAACGGTGAACAGCATCAAAAATATACAAGAAAAAATATGTAAATTGAATGTGACAATATAAATAGATATCCAAAATCCAATCAACAGCTGCCTCTTACCATCAGTCCCCATCACATGAAACTGAAAGGACAATTATTAGGCATACATAGCAAATAAACTAAATGAAATGATGTATTAACCTATTTGATTCAGTGCCACCAAATTCAAACAATTTAGCAAGATATTTAACTGCTTATTGGATCTGAATAAGATTCATATGGTGCTACCTCTATGGCCTATGGGAAAGGAATTTAAATAGAAAAAAAATGGGCTGAGTGATTAAAACTTGATCAGATAAAAGTAAGTAAAGTCTGAGCAAGGCAAAAATTGTCACCCATACTTAACCATGAAGAATCAAAAGTTCAAGCCATTTTGAAAATCTCAGGGGCAAGGTCCAAATAAATTCTTCCCTGGGGGCTTCCCTGGTGGCGCAGTGGTTAAGAATCCGCCTGCGAATGCAGGGGACACCGGTTCGAGCCCTGGTCTGGGAAGATCCTACATGCTGCGGAGCAACTAAGCCCATGCACAACTACTGAGCCTGCGCTCTAGAGCCCATGAACCACAACTGCTGAGCCCGCACACCACAACTACTGAAGCCTGCACGCCTAGAGCTCATACTCCGCAACAAGGGAAGCCACCGTAATGAGAAGCCCGTGCACCGCAGAGCGGCCCCCACTCGCCGCAACTAGAGAAAGCCCACGCGCAGCAATGAAGATCCAACACAGCCAAATATATAAATAAATAAATAAATTTAAAAAACAAACGTCCTTCCGCCCATCCTCATTCACTATGTCTGCTGACCTTAAATTTGAAACAATATCTCTGGACCATCCTTTAGAAAAAAGGAAAAAAGAAATTCATTCCCAAACAGTTCCACAGCTATATTGATTCAAAGTTAATGCATGAGCAAATAAAAGACACAAAGTATTTTAACTTGGTAATTTACAATAAAAATGGATTTAAGCTGGAAATTTACAGTGAAGTTTATTTTTTTTAATGCATTATTTCAGCCAGACACAAACATCAGGCTATGAGAATTTTTAGCCTTATAATTTAAAATTTTGACAGCTCACACCAAGTTTAACCAACCACCAATCCATTCCAATATAAAGAAGAAGAAAACTTAAATACCCCACAGTGACTTTTGAGTTTTTATTTAAAGTTATTCATAACCACATTTGTTTGTATTCCCCTTGGCTGCTTCAAGTCTTCTTTGTGGAGAGAAAAAGAGCAGGTTTTAAAAACATACCTACAGGGCTTCCCTGGTGGTGCAGTGGTTGAGAGTCCGCCTGCCGATGCAGGGGACACGGGTTCGTGTCCCGGTCCGGGAAGATCCCACATGCCGCGGAGCGGCTGGGCCCGTGAGCCATGGCCGCTGAGCCTGCGCGTCCGGAGCCTGTGCTCCGCAACGGGAGAGGCCACAACAGTGAGAGGCCCGCATACCGCAAAAAAAAAAAAAGAAAAAAAAACATACATACACACATCCCTGAACAGAAAATGTTCCCATAATTGTAAGCTTTTCACTGGTACTTCCTGATCTCTACTTAAAACATGAAAGTGAGTAAGTAAGCAAATTTTCAAGTAACATAACACTAAAAATTAATGCACTTTCTTTAAGAATATATTTTTAAGGCAAACTACAAAGATTTTTTATTTCATCCATAAAAACAAGTCACAAAGCCAAAATTCATTATCATAAACATTTGCAAATAGCTAAAATTGGGAGGAAATAAAGGCTAGCAATTTACTTCTATATCTGTCAAAAGAGGACTTGAGCTTACTGCAGGGAAACGCTAATGACTGAAATAACTGATACCTAGAGATTAACATCCAAAGTCACAGAATCACAAATTTTCCCACTGAAATCCCCCTAATAAGTACCCTAATAGAAATGACCTCCCAATGGAGGTCTGGGAATGGAACCCAAAATTGTTAACAATAACCATTAATTTTCTTTGGCACTGAGTATTATTTTTAAATAATTGTGTTAATTCTTTCCCATTACACGACATCCCACTAAAATTCAACTTGAAAAGAATGCACCATGTTTATACTACTTCTTCATATATCCAGCACTACAAAGGCGACAAAGGATCTTACCCTTCTGCTCAAACCAGAACCTCATACCTTTGTTAGAGGAGGGCATATTTTATATCTGAAGGAAAGCTAATTCTAATAAGTTTCTAGGTTTAATCAGCTACTATTTTCCATAAACACTGAATCCACCAAAGAATCAACTCTACCTTTACACACACACACACACACAAACACACATACACTATTAGTAAGCTGCTCTTTTAAAGCTTTTTGAATTATATCAAACTAAAAAGCTTCTACACAGTGAAGGAAACCATCATAAAAACAAAAAGGCAACCTATCGAATGGGAGGAGATATTTCCAAATCATATTTCTGATAAGGGGATAATATCTAAAATATATAAAGAACTCATACAACAAAAACAAACAACCTGGGGAACTCCCTGGTGGTCTAGTGGTTAGGATTCTGAGTTTCCAGTGCAGGGGGCACAGGTTTGATCCTTGGTCGGGAGATTAAGATGCCACATGCTGCGTGGCAAAGCCAAAAAAACAAAAAGCAAAAACAGAAAAAAACAAACAACCCGATTAACAAACAGGCAAAGGATATGAATAGACATTTTTCTAAAGAAGACATATAGATTGCCAACAGGTATGTGAAAAGGTTCAACATCACTGATTATTAGAGAAATGCAAACCAAAACCTCAATGAGCTATCACCTCACACCTGTTACAATGGCTATTATCAAAAAAATAATAAATGTTGGAGAGGATATGGAGAAAAGGAAACCCTCATACACTGTTTGTGGGACTATAAATTGGTGCAGCCACTATGGAAAACAGTATGTAGTTTCCTCAAAAAATTAAGAATAGAACTACCATATGAGCCAGCTATTCCTTTTCTGGGTATTTATCTGAAGAACAAGAAAACACTAATTCAGAAAGATATGTGCACCCCTATGTTCACTGCAGCATTTTTTACAACAGCCAAGATATGAAAACAACCTAAATGTCCATCTACAGATGAATGGATAATCACACACACACACACACACACACACACACACACGAATACTACTCAGCCATAAAAAAGAATGAAATCCTGCCATTTGAGACAACATGGATGGACCTTAAGAGTATTGTGCTAAGTGAAATAAGTCAGAGGGAAAAAGACAAATACCGTATGATTTTACTCATATGTGGAATCTTAAAAAAAAAGTTAACAAACAAAATAAAACAACAAACTCATAGAGACAAAGATGAGTGGTTACCAGAAGGTGGTTGGGGGTGAGCAAAACAAATGAAGAGAGTCAAACAGATGGTGATGGATGGTAAACCAAACTTGCAGTAGTGACCACTTTGTGGTGTACAGAGATGTTGAATTACAATGCTGTATACCTGAAACCTACATAATAAAAAAAAACTTTTCAACCAACATTTATTTCTTGAATATGCATCCTTAAAATTTATTACATATTATACTGTAGAAAAATAATGGGTAACCATGTGACAGACCAACTCTTTTTCAGCAATTAAGGAATAACTCTAAAAATAAATTGCAAGTATTGGCAAGAAAATCAAATGGAGATAGTTCATGCCTTGTTTTCACCTAATTATGAAAAATATCTAGAAAGGTTACATGACTTATTTCAAATTCTATATAGTTAGGAGTCATAACTTCATAATTATATATTTGAGCTTAAATTATCTTAAATTAAATATTCTGAATTAAAATTCTCTTTATGATTTTTATAATTAAGCTATTCTTATAATTTGTATAAAATCCTTTAACAAAAAAATTAGATCTAATCTAAAATTTTAAGAACTTCACGTTTTTAAATAAAGTCATTAATTTTCAGTCACCTTTTCATTGGATTGACATTTACATTTAAAGAGATAGAGATTATTATTTTTGCATATAAGTCCTCTTTAACAAAGGTAAATAAAAATCATTAACTAAGGGTTATTTTAAGTTTTTAAATTTAAATTACTCAGTTTTCTAAACTTTGGAATAATTTTTGGTAAACGCTTTTTGTCTAAAAATCATGAACTTCTATATAATTATAAATGCAGTTTCAATCTAAGTTATTTAATTTGACATAATTTAAATTCAAAGATATCATGAATAGTTATTATAACTTATAATTACACTGTATTTGAGACACTTACTTTTATAACACTTCACGAAAAAAATTACAGGCCACGCACTATCTCCACTTCATTTTACTGCCAATATGTTTTATCACATATGCAAATTGATCATTGTGTTCTGAAAAGAATATACTGGCTATGACATTATATCCATTTTCTCTCTTCAATAACATTTATTCAAATTTTTATAGTTAAGTATAACTTACTCAGAAAATGTTAGTTAAGATTTTTTTTAATCTTTTTTTTTGGCTGTGCCGAGGCACGCAGGATCTTAGTTCCTGGACCAGGGATCAAATCCATGCCCCCTTCAGTGGAAGCACGGAGTCCTAACCACTGGACCATCAGGGAATTCAGTTAAGATTTTAAAGTATATTTTATGGGTAAAGTTCCTAAAATCGCTCAGACACCTAAATTCAATTTCTTGGATAGTTACTGAAAAGATTAAACTACTGTAATCAAATACTTTTACAACAATAAAAAAAAACAATGCAATGAAATGTCTAAATAGGAGAAATATTTCATGTTCCTGCTCAACACCCAATTATTTCTATATATTTTAATACACAAAAATCAGGTAAAACAAACAGTTGTTGGGAGTTCTTTATGATGATGATAATTTTGTGAATTAAGCGCAAAAAGTGCTTAATGGTAGTCAATACATCTCCATAACTATACAAATAAACTAAATAAACAATGAATACATAAAAATAGTTACACTTCTCTCCATAAAAGGCCAAGTTTACTTCAAAATTATGATGCTTGGTTCACATTTCTTCAAACTTTCAAGATCATACAAAGAGCTTTAAATAACTCACTTGAAGTATTTTAATTGATGTCATCACTTATAGAAGGTTCATAACTCTTGCACTTCTAAATTGCTAGTCTCTAAATATAAAATTAGGCTAGGGATATACTTTGGACAGTAATGATGGAAAAATATCTATTACCAAACTCCCTATCTATCTGTAAAAGAATCTATTGAGCAAATTGATTCTTAAACTAGAATCAAAATAAAGCAAGATGGTGGATGATACATTCTAGCCTCCCCATCCCATACCAAATCCACAGAAATTAGACTGGATTCTGTAGTTCCTAATTTCCAGCGCCCTAAAAAGATCAACTGTAGTCATCAGTTCTATGAAATACCTTTGTTATCTTTTTTTTTTAACTGAGGTATAACTGACATATATTAGTTTCAAGTGTACAACATAATTACTCAATATTTGTATATACCGTGAAACTGGATCAACACAAGTCTAGTTAACGTCATCATTATAAATTTACAGAATTTTTTTACTCGTGTTGACAACTTTTAAGATTTACTCTCTTATCAACTTTCAAATATGCAATACAGTATTATTAACTACAGTTGCCATGCTGTAATTTACATCCCCATGACTTGTTTACTTTATAACTAGATGTTTGTCCCTTTTGACTCCCTTCACCCCTTTTGCCCACCCCCACCTCTGGCAAAAACCAGTATGTTCTCTGTATCCATAAGACTATCTTACGAGTCCACATGTGAGATCATACAGTATTTGTCTTTCTCTGTCTGACTTATTTCACTTCATGTGATATTTCACTGAAGTTTTGATTTGCATTTCCCTGATTATTAATGATATTGAGTATCTTTTCATGTACCTGTTGGCCAACTGTATGTCTTCTTCAGGAAAATGTCTATTCAGATCCTCTGCCAGTTTTTTAATCAGGTTGTTTGTTGCTGTTGTTGTAGAAATTCTTTACGTATTCTAGATATTATTCCCTTAGCAGAATTATGATTTGGAAATATCTCCTCCCTTTCGGTAGGTTACCCTTTCATTTTGTTGATGGATTCCTTCACTATATAGAAGCATTCTAGCTTGATGTAGTCCCACTTGTTTATTTTTGCTTTTGTTGCCTTTGCTTTTGGTGTGAAATCCAAAAAATCATTGCCAAGACTGATGTTAAGGAGTTTACCACCTATGTTTTCTTCAGGTCTTACATTCAAGTCTTTAATCCACCCTTTGTTGCTTTTTAATAAAAATTCTCCTTGGAGCAAGCAATCTCGTATAGATTTCTATTATCGGCATCCAGAGAACCTTGTCTAAGACAGCTGCACACTAAAATAATGATTCCACTGATAATGATTCCAAGCAAAACCAGACTAGAAAACCAGAAAGTAGACCAAAACCTAAGAATAATACGAGACAGAAAACAAAAAGACAGAAAACAAAATAATCTTAATTAAACTTTTAAAAAGAATCTAGTACAATTGTTGCAAAATACAAGTGTTTCTCTGAGAGTGGTCCAAATACAGTTATTTGATATTTGAAGCTAGAGGGAATCTGAAGGCTATAACAGCATGAAGAATAAGAACAACCAGGCAGGCTACCTCGCCACCCCTCATCCCCATGCCCCAAGGCTTAGCAGCTAGTAAGAGAGGTATCTGTTCCCCCCAAAAAGGAATAGTGAGAATGGGCCTTGGTTAAAACCAAACTGTAGAGGCCTGGTGCCCAAGCTAAAGACTATGTACCTCAACACTCTATCATTAAAGTTTCCAAGGAACTGCGTAAAAATGATCAAATCAATGTTTTAGGAAGATTAATCCTGTATCAGTTAAGAACAATAAACTAAGTAGAAGGAAGAATACAGACAGGAAAGTCAGGTGGGAGACCATGCAGGCATGTAAGGGCCTGAAATCCAGCTGGAGACCCTATAAACAGAAAACACAGATTAACCTAGATATAATTGATAAGAATAGATAGAACTTGTTGAATGATGACGTTACAAGAGAGAAAAAAAAGACTGCTTCACTCATTTATTTGTTCAGAAAATACTTATTATAAGCCTTGTTTATTACTATATCACTAGTACTTAACATTATTAAATTAATCTAAGGATAAAGAAGTCAAAAGGAAACCTAAGATTTGGGGTCTGAGAAGGTAGCATGAGGCAAATAAAGAGAGAAGTCTGGAGAAAACAATGTTTTTTAAAAGACATGATTATGTCAGTTTTAGAAATGCTGAGTTTTGTCCTGTGGGTTTTATTTTTAAGTAAAAATGAAAGTATTTTTATACCAAATTTATAAAAGTTCTTAACGTACCAGAAGTATTTGCTATGTGTAAAAGAATACACATAATACATATTATAAAGCACAATAACAACATGGGTATAATAAATTCATCTCTGAACCTAAGAAGTAAAATATTACCAATTTCTTTATGCTCCCGGTGTGTTCCTCTCCTATTCCAACCTTCTGCCCCACGTCTTACATAGGAAATCACTATCCTACATTTTTCTTTAATCAGACACTTACTCTTTCTTAACATTTTTATCCTATTATTTATGCATAATTAAACAATATGTTGTTTAGTTTTTGTTTTGAAGTCACTCATTAACAACAGTATCATACTATGTGTATTTTTCTATGAAGAAACACTAAATATGTTTTCACTAAATATTGTTTCTACGACAAGCAATGTGGCTGTAAGTCATTTGCAATACTATATAATGCTTCAATGTAAGAATATGCTACATCTTATTCATCCTTTCTACCACCAATGTACATCTCAGTATTTCCAGGTTTTTGCTGTTACAAATGATGCTTCTACAAAACATTTCTGAACACGTCTCCTGACACACATCCAAGAGGTTTTCTAACATAACCAGAAAGAGAACTGTGTCACAGGTTACTTGCATGTTCAGTTTCACAGATAAGGCTACATTATTTGCAAAGACAAGTTAATAAAATTAAAAAGCCAGAAACGGTAATTTCCTAGCAGTCCAGTGGTTAGGACTCTGCACTTTCACAGCCGAGGGCGCAGGTTCGATCCCTGGTCAAGGAGCTAAGACCCCACAAGCCACGCAGCGTGGCCAAAGGAAAAAAAAAAAAAAGCCAGTACCAAGGAACATAAACAATGTAAAATGCATGCTTAATTAAATCTGAATCACAGGTAAGTACTCAAATCCACATTAAAAATAATCATCACCATTCTGTCACTGACCAGCATCACAGGTAAAATTATATAAGCATCTCATAGGAAACTGTCTTCTTCCTCCCTTCTCTTTTCTCAGTAGACATTCTCACATCAATGTGCCACTGTCTTAGACAAGGTTCTCTGGGTGCCAACAAGAGAAACCTATACAAAGGTACTTAGCCCCACATGAAAACTCACATTAAAAAGAAACAGAGGTATCTCACAGAACTGATGAACAGGTACTATAAGTGGGGGCTAGAAATCAGAAAGTACAAAACTGCTAAGAACTGAAGCTATTCTATCTCTCTGGGATCACATTGTCTCTCAAAGTGAGTCAGTCTGTCCCTGGCAGTGGGCTTCATTTTGCTCTCCACACGCCAGTCCCCTCTTCCAGTTTCTCTCTGACCATGGGCTAACCATGGCTTCCCCAGCCCCAGTTTTACACATCTTTCTAGAAGAAAAGCCCAGCAGAATCCAACCAGCATCTTTGCCTTCCAACAATTCCAAATTGTTGGAAAACTGTTTAGCTCAGTTTAACACAGAGGTCCACCCATGGGCCCAACAGCAATGTATTGGGAATGAGAGGGTCCCACTTACAAACACAGCTGCAGAGGCCCACTCCTGAAATGGAGTTATCACTTGTCAGACAAGGTGGGCCTACGCTGAGCAGGTATCGCAGAAAACATCTACAACAACCACCAAGGGAAAACAGTGATGAGTATAATAGAGAGCAACTATGAGAAACTTCACCATCACTCCACACCACAACTCACTGACTCCTGTCATCAGCATTCAAAAGTGAAATATGTAAATAAAGTACCCAATGGTCATTCTGATAGCAGATACCAGCATATCAATGGCTATATACCCCACCCTCCATTTCCAGTGCCAAAAGCCATGGCTGACATAGTATCTTTTATCCTTCTCCTATAGCTCTCGTTCTTCATTAAACTCCATTTGCAGTATATGATGTAATTAACTACCCTTGACTTAAACCTCTCTCTCGATTTATCTGAGAAAATCCTCTCCTGGTTCTTTTCTGACCTCTTAGTTTCCCTACTCACTCATTTTTCTCTGCCTGCTCCTTAAATATAGAGTACATAGCTATGACACCAAAATCACAAGTAACAAAAGAAAAAATAAATTGGACATCCCTGTTCAGGGACCTAACATCCCACAAGCAGTGCAGCATGACCAGAAAAAAAGAAAAAAAAAATTTTTAACTATGGAGAACAGCCAAACAAACACTGAATCAAGAAAAAGGCAATTTCAAAACCATAGGAAAGCTCTGTGGTGTTTTAACATGCCCTAGCCCCATCCCTTCTGTGGCACAGTGTCAGCCTTAACCTGTATTTGCAGTGTGGGGCTGGTTCTAGGGAGAGCAGAACAGACGTTATTCACAAATTAGTGTGTTTATCTGTTCTAATCTGTCTGGGGGGTCACCTGAAGGACTGATGCAAGGCACTCAGCTCTTTTTCACCTAACATGGAACTCAAGCTAGAAAAGCAGTGGTCATTTGAAAACACACAGAGCAGAACTAACAACTAAAGATGTCTGGGAAAAAAGATTACTGTCGAAATATATAACAGATCACTTAGGAGCAGGAGCAAAGTTGGAGAGAACTTTTTTCACAAAATCAGGAGTAGAGAGAGGAATTTAGAAAACAATATGCATTCCCACAGCAAGATGCATGCTCAGAAAAATACCTGAGAGGACTCTAAGCATCCACCTTGGATTGATCACCAAGCTACCTGCAAGCCTGTCTAAGTGTTAAAGGACTGCCCCAGCACAGGGCCAATCTACAAAACCTGGGAGAGGTATTCTTCTATTTGTTTGTTTAGGATTTTTTTGTTTCTGTTTTTGTTTCAGCTCCTGGCACTTAAGGTAATCTCTGTCAAAACACTAGCTGAACACAAGCTAAGGAACAGAAAATTTACTGACTACACATGACAAGGAATAAAGTCTTTGCAAAAAATGGTTTTGGAAAATCACTAAACAAATAGACTATTACATTCTTCAACAATCAGAGAAACAAATCAGACCCTTAGGAAGGGGGAGAATATGATTTACAGAGTTATCACATTATAATATTCATGTCTAGTTGTCAACAAGAAAAAAAATCACAAGGCATAAAAAGAAACAGGAAAGTACTTCCCATTCAAAGAAAAAAATAAATTTACTGTAATGTCCCTGAGGAAGTCCAGACATCATACTTAATAGGCAAAGGCTTTAAAACAAGTCTTAAATATGCTCAAAAAGCTTTAAGAAAACATGAAAAAGAAAAAAAAACAATGTATCAACAAAATTAGAGTATCAATAAAGAGATTGAAATTATAAAAAGGAACCAAACAAAAATTCTGAAGCTGAAAAGCACAGTAACTGCAATGAAACAAAAGCACTAGAGTGGCTCAAGAGCAATTTCAGCAGGCAAAAGAATCAGTGAACTTAAAGATAGGACATTTGAAATTATTAAGTGTGAGGCAAAAAGAAAAAGTATGAAATTAAACAGAGCCTAAGAGACCTAGTGGGACACGATCAAGCTGACCAACACAGCTATTAGGGGTGTCCCAAGGGAAGAAGAGAGAAGTAAAGGGACAGGAAGAGTATTTAAAAGAGGTCAAAAGTCTTCCCAAATTAGATGAATTCCATGAATCCACAAATCCAAGATGCTCCATAAACTCTAAGTTGGATAAACTCAGAGACCCATTATAATCAAACTGTTGACACTCAAAGATAGAGAGAGAAGCTTGAAAGTAGCATGAAAGAAATGACTCGCCACGTACAGGGAATCCTCAATAAGACAAAAAGCTTATTTCTCATCAGAAACCAAGGAAGCCAGAAGGCAGTCAGATGAGATGATGAAGTACTGAAAGAAAAATCAGGGTTAGCAAATATAATTAAATATAGACTGGATAAACAACAAGGTCCTACTGTACAGCACAGGGAACTTATTCAATATCCTGTGATAAACCATAATGGAAAAGAATATTTTTAAAAAAGAATGTATATATGTATAACTGAATCACTTTGCTGTACAGCAGAAATTAATGCAACATTGTATGTCAGCTATACTTCAATAAAAGAAGGAAGGGAGGGAGGAAGGGAGAGAAGGAGAGAGGGAAGGGAGGGAGAGATGGAGGGATGGATGGAAGGGAAGGGAAGGAGGGAGGGAGGGAGGGAGGGAGGGGAGAGAAGGAGGGAGGATGGGAGGGAGGGGAGGGAGGGATGAAGAAGAAGAAAAAAACTTGTAATGTTCATTTTATGTGTCAACTTGACTGGGCTCTAGGGTGCCCAGACATTTGGTCAAACATTGTTCTGGGTTTTCTGGCTGAGGTTAATATTTGAATTGGTTGCCTAAGTAAAAGAGACTCCCTCCATAAATGTGGGTAGGCCTCATCCAGTCAACTGAAGACCTAAATGGAGCAAAAAGGCTAAGTGAGAAGGAATGCCTCCCACCTGACTGCTTTGAGCTGGGACTTCAATCTTTTCCTGTCTTTGGATTCAAACTTAAACAATGGCTCTTAGACCTCAAACTTGCCAGCTTTCAGAACTGCAACTTAGATGACTGGTTCTCCTTGTTCTCAGGCCTTCAGACTCAGACTGGAACTACATTATTGACTCTCTTCCACCCCCAGCTTACTAACTATAGATCTTGGGACTTCTCAACCTCCATTAACTGCGTGAACCAATTCCTTATAATAAATCTTTTTCTAAATATATATGTTTATTATTTAAACACACACACATACAAATGCATACACCCTGTTGGTTCTGGTTTTCAGGAGAACCCTGCCTAACTCAACTGTCAGCCAAGAATTTTTTATCTGGCAAAACTGTTCTAAAAAACAAAAGGGAAGAAATAAAGACATTCCCAGATAAACAAAACCTAACAGACTTCATTACTACCAAATCTGTCCTATAAGAAAAGCTAAAGGAAGTCCTTAAGTGTAAATCAAAAAACACTAGAAAGTAACTGAAAGCCATATGAAGAAATAAAGATCTTCAATGGGCAAATATAGAGACCACTATTATTGCACTGTTGATATGTAACCTCACTTTTTATTTCCTACACGATTTAAAAGACCAATACATTTTAAAACTTATAAATTTATGTTACTAGCATACAATGTATAAAGATATAATTTCTGACAAAAACAACACAAAAGGTGGGAAAACAGAGGTGTTACAGAAGCACAGTTTCTATGCTATTGCAGTTAAGTTGGCATCAATCTGAACTAGATTGTTATAAATTTAGGAAAATAGTCATCCTCATGATAACCACAAAGAAAACAACTAAAAATACAGGAAATGAGATAAGAATCAAAACAGTTCACTCCAAAAATCAATTAAACCCACAAAAAAAGACAGTAATGGAAGAAACGAGGGGCAAAAAAGACATGAAATATAGAAAACAAATAACAAATGGCAGAAGTAAGTGCTTCTTCATCACCGATTACTTTAAATGCAAATGGAGAACATTCAAAAGAACTGAAGAATAAACCGTTCTATAATAATAGTTGGGAGACTTCAATCACCTACTTTCAATGATGGGTAAAACATCTAGAAAGAAAATCAATAAGAAAATAGAGGATATGAACAACACTACAAACCAACTAGACTTAACATGCATGTACAGAACCCTCCACAAAAGGGCAGAATACACATTCATCTCAGGGCCTCACAGAACATTCTCCAGGGAAGACCACTTGTTACACCACAAAATAAGTCTCAACAATTTAAAACGACTGGGCTTCCCTGGTGGCGCAGTGGTTGAGAGTCCGCCTGCTGATGCAGGAGACACGGGTTCGTGCCCTGGCCGGGAAGATCCCACATGCCGCGGAGTGGCTAGGCCTGTGAGCCATGGCAACTGAGCCTGCGCGTCCAGAGCCTGTGCTCCGCAACGGGAGAGGCCACAGCAGTGAGGCCCGCATAACCGCAAAAAAAAATTTTTTTAATAAATAAAACGACTGAAATCACACAAATGTCTTTTCTTTCTACAATGAAATAAAGCTAGACCTCAGTAACAGAAGGAAATTCCATAAATATGTTGAAATTAATACAGCCTTAAACAACCAATTGATAAAAAAAGAAATCACAAATCACAAATTAAAGATGATAACAAAAACACAACATACCAAAACTTACAAGATGCAGTGAAGGCACTGCTCAGATGGATATTTCCAGCTGTAAATAACCTACATTAAAAAGAAGAAAGATCTCAGGGCTTCCCTGGTGGCGCAGTGGTTGAGAGTCTGCCTGCTGATGCAGGAGACACGGGTTCGTGCCCCGGTCCGGGAAGATCCCACATGCCGCGGAGCAGCTAGGCCCCTGAGCCATGGCCGCTGAGCGTGAGTGTCCAGAGCCTGTGCTCCGCAACGGGACAGGCCACAACAGTGAGAGGCCCACATACCACACACACAAAAAAAAGAAAGATCTCAAATCAATAACCTACCTTTACACCTTGAGGACTGAGAAAGGCAAAATAACCCAAAACTACCAGAAAGAAGGAAATGATAAAGATCAGAGACAAATAAAATTTTAAAAATAACAGAAAAGTAACAAAACCAGAAGTTGGTTGTTTAAACAACTTTAGCAATAAAACTGATAAAGATGAATAAAACTGATAAACCTTTAGCTAGAAAAAAGAACAAAAAGAGAGACACAAATAAGTAAAATCATAAATGAAACTGGAAACATTACTACAGACCTTAGAGAAATAAAAAGGATTATAAGAAAATACTGTGAACAATAATAGGCCAACAAATGAGATAACTTCGATGAATGGACAGATTCCAAGAAACACACAAATTACCTAAAATAACTCAAGAAGAACTAGAAAATTTTCAATGACCTGAACTACTGAAGAGGTAGAATCAGTAATCAAAAACTTCCCAACAAAGAAAAGTCTAGGACCAGATGGCTTTGCTGATGAATTACACCAAACATTTAAATAATTAACACCAATTCTTTACAAACTCTTCCAAAAAAATTAAAGAGGGAATACTTCCTAACTCATTCTATGAAACCAACATTACCCTGATAAGGACAAAAGCATCACATGAAAAGAAACTAAAGACCAATACCCTTTGTGAATATAAATGCAAAATCCTCAACAAAGTTCTAGCAAACTCAATTCAACAGCATATTAAAAGGATTATACACTATGACCAAGTGTGATTAACCCCAAGAATTCAAGTATGATTCAACATAAGCAAATCAGTTGATGTAATAACACATTAACAGAATGGGAACGGCGGGGGGGGGGGGGGACACAATCATATCAAGTGATGCAAAAAATGCATTTATCAGCATCCAGACCACCCTTTCATGATAAAAACACTTAGAAAACTAGAAGTTGAAGGGATCTTCCTCAACATGGTACAGGGCACCTTCAAAAAAATCCACAGCTAACAGCATACTCCATAGGAAAGACAATTCCTTTCCTCTAAGATCAGGAAAAAGACTAGGATGCTCATTTTTACCACTGAAATTCAGTTATGTACTGGAAGTTCTAGCCAGAACAATTAGACAAGAAAATAATAAATAAAAAGCATCCAATTTGGAAAGAAGCAAAACTATCTCTATTTTTAAAAGAAATGATCCTATACATATTTTTTAATCTAAAAATATCCACAAGAAAGCCACTAAAGGTAATAAACAATTTCAGCAAATTACAGGGTATAACATCAACACACACAAAAATCAGTTGTGTTCCTACATACCTGCAATGAATGACCCAAAAAAAAGAAATTAAGAAAGGTACAGGTTTCCCCCATTATCCACAAGCAGACCATTCCCAAGAAAGCTTTCATAAGCTGAAATGGCAAAAAGCAAAAAAGCAATTACCTCAGGACACATCTTGCTAACAGATGCAGAAAATAAATCAAGATACAGCACAGATGCTCACAGAGTTCAAATCTAAGGTGGCTTGATGCTGAGTGTGGTTCCAAGCAAGGAAAGCGCTTGGTAGGGCCATTCTCGCTGCTCAGAGTGCACTAATTCTGTGATAGTTCGTTGCAACACCAAGGCTGACCGCTATTTTCACTGTTCTCCTTTTTTCATAAAAGCAAAAATCTTCTTTATATTTCTTTTTCTCTCCAAGTATACTTTTCGTCAAGTCTAAGATACCATCAAAAAGACATCTGCCAGAGCAACAGTCAGCTCTACCCACCACCAGTCCCCCCCATCAGGAAACTTGCACAGGCTCTTGGATAGCCTCATCCACCAGAGGGCAGATAGCAGAAGCAAGAAGAACTAAAATCCTGCAGCCTTTAGAACAAAAACCACATTCACAGAAAGATACACAAGATGAAAAGGCAGAGAGCTATGTACCAGGTGAAGGAAGAAGATAAAACCCCAGAAAAACAACTAAATGAAGTGGAGACAGGCAACCTTCCAGAAAAAGAATTCAGAATAATGGTAGTGAAGATGATCCAGGACCTCGGAGAAAGAATGGAGGCAAAGATCGAGAATGAAAACTACACTAGAAGGAATCAATAGCAGAATAACTGAGGCAGAAAAATGGATAAGTGACCTGGAAGACAGAATGGTGGAATTCACTGCTGAAGAACAGAATAAAGAAAAAAGAGTGAAAATAAATGAAGACAGCCTAAGAGACCTCTGGGACAACATTAAACACAACAACATTCGCATTATAGGGGACCCAGAAGAAGAAGAGAGAGAGAGAAAGGACCTGAGAAAATATTTGAAGAGATTATAGTCGAAAATTTCCCTAACGTGGGAAAGGAAATAGCCACCCAAGTCCAGGAAACACAGAGAGTCCCATACAGGATAACCCCAAGGAGAAACACGCCAAGACACATAGTAATCAAACTGGCAAAAATTAAAGACAAAGAAAAATTATTGAAAGCAGTAACGGAAAAATGACAAATGGGACCTCCCATAAGGTTAACAGCTGATTTCTCAGCAGAAACTCTACAAGCCAGAAGGGAGTGGCATGATATACTTAAAGTGATGAAAGGCAAGAACCTACAACCGAGATTACTCTACCCAGCAAGGATCTCATTCAGATTCGATGGAGATATCAAAAGCTTTACAGACAAGCAAAAGCTAAGAGAATTCAGCACCACCAAACCAGCTCTACAACAAATGCTAAAGGAACTTCTCTAAGTGGGAAAGACAAGAGAAGAAAAGGATGTACAAAAACAAACCCAAAACAATTAAGAAAATGGTCATAGGAACATATATATCGATAATTACCTTAAACGTGAATGGATTAAATGGTCCAACCAAAAGACACAGCCTTGCTGAATGGATACCAAAACAAGACCCATATATATAATGTCTACAAGAGACCCACTTCAGACCTAGGGACACGTACAGACTGAAAGTGAGGGGAAGGAAAAAAGATATTCCATGAAAATGGAAATCAAAAGAAAGCTGGAAAAGCAATACTCATATCAGATAAAACAGATTTTAAAATAAAGAATGTTACAAGAGACAAGAAAGGATACTACATAATGATCAAGGGATCAATCCAAGAAAAAAATATAACAATTATAAATATATATGCACCCAACATAGGAGCACCTCAATATATAAGGCAACTGCTAACAGCTATAAAAGAGTACCACAATAATAGTGGGGGACTTTCACACCTCAGTTACATCAATGGAAAAATCATCCAAAATGAAAATAAATAAGGAAACTGGTGCTTTAAATGACACAATAGACCAGATAAATTTAATTGATATTTATAGGACATTCCATCCCAAAACAGCAGATTACACTTTCTTCTCATGTACAAAGAACATTCTCCAGGATAGATCACACCTTGGGTCACAAATCAAGCCTCAGTAAATGTATGAAAACTGAAAACATATCAAGCATTTTTTCTGACCACAACACTATGAGATTAGAAATGAATTACGGGGAAAAAAACATAACAAACACAAACACATGGAGGCTAAACAATATGTTACTAAATAACCAAGAGATCACTGAAGAAATCAAAGAGGAAATTTAAAAATACCTACAGACAAATGACAATAAAAACCCGATCATCCAAAATCTATGGGATGAAGCAAAAGCAGTTCTAAGATGGAAGTTTATAGCTATACAAGCCTACCTCAAGAAACAAGAAAAATCTCAAATAAACAATCTAACCTTAAACCTAAAGAAACTAGAGAAAAAAAGAACAAACAAAACCCAAGGTTGGCAGAAGGAAAGAAATCATAAAGATCAAAGCAGAAATAAATGAAATAGAAACAAAGAAAACAATAGCAAAGATCAATAAAACTAAAAGCTAGTTCTTTGAGAAGATAAACAAAATTGATAAACCATTAGCCAGACTCACCAAGAAAAAGAGGGAGAGGACTCAAATCAATAAAATTAGAAATGAAAAAGGAGAAGTTACAACAGACACCACAAAAATACAAAGCATCCTAAGAGACTACTACAAGCAACTCTCTGCCAATAAAATGGACAACCTGGAAGAAATGGACAATTTTTTAGCAAAGTATAACCTTCCAAGACTGAACCAGGAAGAAATAGAAAATATGAACAGACCAATCACAAGTAATGAAGTTGAAACTGTGATTAAAGATCTTCCAACAAACAAAAGTCCAGGACCAGATGGCTTCACAGGTGAATTCTATCAAACATTTAGAGAAGAGCTAACACCCATCCTTCTCAAACTCTTCCAAAAAATTGCGGAGGAAGGAACCCTCCTAGACTCATTCTATGAGGCCACCATCACCCTGATACCAAAACCAGACAAAGATACTACAAAAAAAGAAAATTACAGACCAATATCACTAATGAATATAGATGCAAAAATCCTCAACAAAATACTAGCAAACAGAATCCAACAACACATTAAAAGGATCATACACCATGATCAAGTGGGATTTTCCCAGGGATGCAAGGATTCTTCAGTATACACAAATCAATCAATGTGATACACCATATTAACAAATTGAAGAATAAAAACCATATGATCATCTCAATAAATGCAGACTAAGCTTTTGACAAAATTCAACACCAATTTATGATAAAAACTCTCCAGAAAGTGGGCATAGAGGGAACGTACCTCAACATAATAAAGGCCATATACGACAAATCCAAAGCAAACATCATTCTCACTGGTGAAAAACTGAAAGCATTTCCTCCAAAATGAGGAATAAGACAAGGATGTCCACTCTCACCACTATTATTCAACATAGTTTTGGAAGTCCTAGCCACAGCAATCAGAGAAGAAAAATAAAAGAAATACAAATTGGAAAAGAAGAAGTGAAACTGTCACTGTTTGCTGATGACGTGATACTATATATAGAGAATCCTAAAGATGCCACCAGAAAACTACTAGAGCTAATCAATGAATTTGGTAAAGTTACAGGATACAAAATTAATGCACAGAAATCTCTGGCATTCCTATACACTAATGATGAAAAATCTGAAAGAGAAATTAAGGAAACACTCCCATTTACCATTGCAACAAAAGAATAAAATACCTAGGAATAATCCTACCTAGAAAGACAAAAGACCTGTTTGCAGGAAACTATAAGACACTGATGAAAGAAATTTAAGATGATACCAACAAGATGGAGAGATATACCATGTTCTTGGATTGGAAGAATCAATATTATGAAAATGACTATACTACCCAAAGAAATCTACAGATTCAATGTGATACCTGTCAAATTACCAATGGCATTTTTTACGGAACTAGAACAAAAAAATCTTAAACTTTGTATGGAGACACAAAAGACCCCGAATAGCCAAAGCAGTCTTTACGGAAAAAAACAGAGCTGGAGGAATCAGACTCCCTGACTTCAGACTATACTACAAAGCTACAGTAATCAAGACAATATGGTACTGGCACATAAAAAGAGATATAGATCAATGGAACAGGATAGAGAGCCCATAGATATACCCACGCACGTGTGGTCAACTAGTCTATGACAAAGGAAGGCAAGGATATACCATGGAGAAAAGTCAGTCTCTTCAATAAGTGGTGCTGGGAAAACTGGACAGCTACATGTAAAAGAATAAAATTAGAACACTCCCTAACACCATACACAAAAATAAACTCAAAATGGATTAGAGACCTAAATGTAAGACCAGACACTATAAAACTCTTAGAGGAAAACACAGGAAGAACACTTTGACATAAATAACAGCAAGATCATTTTTGATCCACCTCCTAGAGTAATGGAAATAAAAACAAAAGTAAACAAATGGGACCTAATGAAACTTCAAAGCTTTTGCACAGCAAAGGAAACCATAAACAAGATGAAAAGACAACCCTCAGAATGGGAGAAAATATTTGCAAACGAATCAATGGACAAAGGATTAATCCCCAAAATATAACAGCTCATGCAGCTCAGTATTAAAAAGACAAACAACCAAATCCAAAAATGGGCAGAAGACCTAAATAGACATTTCTCCAAAGAAGACATACAGATGGCCAAGAAGCACATGAAAAGCTGATCAACATTACTAATTATTAGAGAAATGCAAATCAAAACTACGTTAGAATGGGCATCATCAAAAAATCGACAAACAACAAATGCTGGAGAGGGTGTGGAGAAAAGGGAACCCTCCTACACTGTTGGTGGGAATGTAAATTGATACAGCCACTATGGAGAACAGTATGGAGGTTCCTTAAGAAACTAAAAATAGAATTACCACAAGATCCAGCAATTCCACTACTGGGCCTATACCTAGAGACAACCATAATTTAAAAAGACACATGCACCCCAATGTTCACTGCAGCACTATTTACAATAGCCAGGTCATGGAAGCAACCTAAATGCCCACCAACAGACGAATGGATAAAGAAGATGTGGTACATATATACAATGGAATATTACTCAGCCATAAAAATGAATGAAATTGGGTCATTTGTTGAAACATGGATGGATTTAAAGACTGTCATACAGAGTGAAATAAGTCAGAAAGAGAAAAACAAATATCGTATATTAATGCATATATGTGGAACCTAGAAAAATGATACAGATGAACTGGTTTGCAGGGCAGAAGTTGAGACACAGATGTAGAGAACAAACGTATGGACACCAAGGGGGGAAAGCCACAGGGAGGTGGGGGGTGTGTGTGTGATTAACTGGGTGATTGGAATTGACATGTATACACTGATGTGTATAAAATTGATGACTAAGAAGAACCTGCTGTATAAAAAAATAAATAAAATTCCAAAATTAAAGGAAAAAAAGATTACTGAAACACAAAACCACCACCACCAAAAAAAAAAAAACCTCTCAACAAAGTGGGTATAGAGGGAACATAACTCAACATGATAAAAGCCATATATGACAAGCCCACAGCTATCATCATACCCAAGGGTGTAAAGCTGAAAGCCTTTCCTCTAAGATCAGGAACAAGGCAAGTATGCCCACTTTGACTACCTATATTCAACACAGCATTGGATTTTCTAGACAGAGCAATTAGGCAAGAAAAAGAAATAAAATGCATTCAAATTGAAAAGGAAAAAGGAAAATGATCAATTAAAAAAAAGATATCTGCCAATTTTAGGAATGTTAAAATGTGGAAAAAATATAAGCCTAGACACAGTAAAATACAGTAAATATCTTCTTCCTCTAAATTCCCTCAATACAGTGTTTGTACTTCTATTTATTTTACTTATTTCTTAGGCTTTGTATTGTGACAGTGTCTGTCGACCCCTATTAGATTATAGGCTTCCTGAAGACAAAATTTCCATGTTGCTCATCTATGATACAGTAGAAATCCCACTGAAGTTTGAGCAAAACAACAGACTGGAGTGTGTAAAGAAAGAAAGGAAATAGCACTAATAACCCCTATCTCACATTTATTATCAGAATAAATTAGAGAAAATACATTAAAATCAATGTGTAAAGTGGATCTTATTCAAACACAGGATTTTGGTATTTTAAAAGATATATTTACTAAAGTTAAATGCCACGCTGCAAATCTGTCACTCTTCAATATCAGAAGCTACATCAGGGAATACAGGAAATCGTTCTCAAGGGAATTTCTACAGGAAATTACTGCCTGACTCCAGGAGATCAAAGTTCCCTGATGGCCCTCCAAAGCATCCTAGGTCACCATCAGTGGGTGGTTCCCATGTCTGCTTCCAGACAGCAGGGTCTGTAACTTACAGGGCTACAAACAAGTCACAAGAATATCCAGGGAAGCATGTGCAATTTGAAAGTAAAACAGCATTTTGTCCATTTCTTTGTTCTAAAATTCCATTACTTATTTTGAATTTTCAAATAACACAAAAGAAGGGTATATCCAAGTGGGACACAGACTGAGAAGCGGGGCAGTAGGAGGCACTTAGATGAAATGAATGGCTCTAAGACATAAAGACAACTTGGAGAGTTTATGTCTATCCCTCCTCTATTGCCTGGACCAGTGTAGCATCCTCTTAACAGGCCACCTCCCTCTACACAGCACCCTCCTGAACTCATCTTCCACACTTAGGGAAAAATAAAGTTCATCAGGCCGCTCCACTCCACCTTCAATAGCTCCCTATCAGCTTGAGAATAAAAATAACCTGTTCTCCCCCTGGCTCCCCAGGCCCACTTTATGAGCCCAACCCGATGCTCAGCAACAGTGACTGAAATTTCTCACACGTGCTTTAAACTTTCAGGCTCTTGAGCCTTTGCTCAACCTTCTCCCAGCAGCATCCCTTCCCTCTCTCTCTATGAATTCTGAACAATCCTTTAAAAGCTCAGCTCAAAGTTTCCCAATTCCTGAAAGCGGTCCATAAACCACAGGACTGGGTTAACAGCTCCTCCCCTGAGTTCCTATGAAAACATGTCCCCATATCTAACTCACCACATATTCTACTGAAATTTTAAAATGAAAATTATTCTTTTACAAAAGTCTCTTCCAGTAGACTGTGCCACAAAACCAAGAACTAAGTGGTTTCAACTTAATAGCTCATTTACTTAACATTTAACATAGTGCCACTCAGTAAACGCTTCAACTGAACCAAAATGTTGATCTTAATATTGGTTTTAAAGGAATTATTTCTTTCCATTTCTAAAAAACAAAAATGAGAGGGTTTTGGTTAGTTTTTGTTTTGTTTTGTTTGGGGGTTTTTTGTTTGTTTTTAGCAAAGTCTTAATAGCTAATGCTCAGGTGCACCGATGTATTGATGAATACTGTACACTAGCAACACACACAGTATTTGAGCTAGTCAACTAAATGCTTTCAGATACATTCCCCAGACTTACCCTGTGCTACTCTGTGTCATAGGCAACTGCATTTCCAGAGCAACCTTGCCCTCTGGCTTCTGGGAAGATTTGGCCAGTGGAGAGGCACTGATGGGTAATAGAAGGCAGAAGAGGGAGAAGCCAGAGAATTTCTCCCAACACATCCTCGGCAGAAGCTTTGTCTCCCATAACCCCAGTCCCCGCCAGACAGCTCTGCCCTTTGCAGCCCCAGGTCCCACCATGCAGTCCCAGCCATGGTGCTAGCCCTCCCACACAGCCCTGGCTTCTGTACTCCCATAACACCAGCTTTTCTCATCTTCCTCCAGCCTTAATGGGATCACAGAGGCTTCCGGGAGTTGTTAATATCTGGTTTGTTTCACAGACCCTTTTGGCTTCACACCAATTAACCCTGCATCCAGTTCCTGGATTAACTTTGCTCTTGAAAGACCTGCTGTGGTTACTATTTCCTGGATGGCTTCTGACTGATTCTGTTTTTAAATGTCATTTAAACATTTGTATCAAACAATGTAATACCTCAGCATACCAAGCATAAAAACTTTTAATCTTGAAGAAAGCTTATTACATAAAAATATTATTCTGAATACAGTTACAGGGGCGTGGGAGGAAAAGAAAGGGAACCATGCACTTAATTCCTAAAAGTAAAAATAAAGAATCTAGCATTTTCTTCATACCAAAGTGTTCCTCACTGGAATGAAGTCTTTCCTTAGCTGCAATGTTTGCCTGAATTAAGTCAATCACTCATAATAAAAATTTCATTTTTTAAAAACTTATTTAGCAAAGAGGAAAACTGGAAGGATTATGGGAGTTGGAGTCACTGCAGGACAAGACATCTGTTCAGAGGGAAAGAAATGTTAAAGACCTCCTGTCAGTGACATATTCAAATCCAAAAAATTCAGTCCTTTATCAAGACAAATCCAGTTAAAGAATATACCTTTAACTATTAATCTTAGTACATAATTTTTTAAAAGATCATAAAATGTTAAAGTTGAAAAGAGCTGCTTAAACATAAAGAATAAGGGCACAACTTGTAAACAGTTCAGTGTTAACAACGGATTATTACAGGACTTCATGATTCCCCTTTCATGTAATCGTTAAATGAAATTCCTTAAACAGAGCCAGTCTAACTCACCATCCAGAAAATATTTCAGGAAATGAAACACTTTAGAGCAGGGAGAACATTTATTATTTGTTTTTTATTTTGTTAATAAACAATATTTCTTAATCACTGAATTAGTTTGTTATCTCCTCAGAAAAACAGTATTACACAACAATCCCCAAACTAAAGCAAAGATCAACTTAAGTTGCAGACTTTAGAAGAATGAGATTTGTAAAGAAAGAGAGGTCTAACGTTAAAAACAATAAGCATTTCCTGAGCAACTATGCACTGCCAGGCATTTTATGTAAATCACCTCATTTTACCTAAAACCCCATCAGGCAGTATCACAGTGAGGAAATGGAAACGCAAAACGGTTCCGTAATTGTTGCAGCAAACAGAAGCAAAATTTGAGTTCAGTCTGCTCTGGCTCTAGTGTCTGATTCTCCTTGCTTTCTCTGGAACATTATCAAACTTTCACGCATTTTTAATACAAATAATACTTCTTGAATAAATATAAAGAGAGCTTGTGAGCATCTGTAATGTGCAAGCTCTGCAAATAAACAGATTACAAGGACCTACATCAAAAAGTTTGTAGTAATTACCAATTAATAAACATTTCTCACTGATACAAAAACGTTAAAATGTGATCAGCATCTCTGAGCCACCATCCAACCTACACTCTTGGCTTTGTAAACGACTTAGCATTATATGCTGATAGAATAGCCTTGTCAGATCTTGGTTAATTATTCCTCCTAGTGGTCTGATGAATGTCTGAAAACTCAGTGAAATCTGAGTTATTATCCCAGGCCCTTTGTGCAGATTTTGACATCTCCTCTCTAGTCGCTATGTGGTCCCCAACAACCTCCATACTATTCCTCTTTTTAAAATGCCTGCTGCATTGAAGGAATACATTTCACATCACAACTCAGTACACGTATACATAATATAAAACTACAACAAAAATGTACAGGTACTGATAACCACATTTATACTCACTGTACTGTGCACAATGCACTGCATAATTCCTAAGTTTTTTAAATGCTGGAAGCAACCCACTAAATGGACCTCATAAACCACTAACATGCAATTAGAACACTCTAGAACCTAACCCCATTAAGGAAGTGCCAACGTGACATGAGTGCTTTTCCTTCCTCTTCCTCTCCATACTGAAGGAGGAAAAAGTTCATGAGAAAAAGAAAAGGAAGGGGAAAAGAAAAGGTATCACATGCCCCCAAAGGTTTTCTCTAAAGTATGATGGTTCCTGGGATTATTTGTATGACTATACTTTAATTATTATAGTGAAATATAATAATTTTAACAAAAATTAAATTTTACCATTTCTAACCATTTTTAACTGTAAAATTCAGTAGCGCTGAGTAAAATCACAATGTTGTGCCACCATCACAATTCATTTATAGAACTTTTTCACCATCCCAAACAGATACTCTATACCAATTAAAACAATAATTCCCTGTTACCCCTCCCTGGCCCCTGGTAAACTATAACTGATTTTTTTATAATAACACTTTATAAACATATATAAAAGATGTGAAAACAATGAATCCCTATACATACATAACCCAGACTCAACAAATTAGCTAATTTAGTTACATTTATTCACCTGTCCCTAGCTTCCTATCATTTTACCTCAACTTACTTAAAAAATACAAAAACCACAGACTTTTTTTTTTACACAACCACAATGTCATCACAACTAACAATAAACCCTCGGTACCATTGAATATGGAAGTTTTATAAATCTAATTAACTATGAAAAATAATTATTTTCACCAAATTTTATTGATCTTCTCAAGACAGCAATGATTTCTGAATACTTTCTTGCATAACTATTTCATAAAAGATAATTAATATTCAAGACCAAAAATACTACAATGTTTCAACTGAAAGCTTTCTACAGAATTCTATAGTAGCCTCCCATATTGCTAAGCTATCAAGGAGAGACTACATTGTTTTCCACAAAAAATCTAGAATGTTACTCAGTATGTCATAAGTGGAATGTTTTCTCAGCAAAACACAACAAAAGTAACCTAGTAAAACCTAACAGCATTATTTATTTTTTATAAGCAATCATTAGTAAATAGAAAAGCCTATTTATCTGGTATTCTTTTTAAAAAAGGACTACTAGATGAACTTAAAACTGGACTGCTTGTGTTTAACCTATCTTAATAGTGTTGTAGAAAGTGAAGATATGACTGTACCTAAAAATCTCTTTGGTGCTGTGAAAAAGTCAAACTAGAGTACTAAAGAGATAAATGAATAAACTCTAACTTACAGACTATACTAGTAATTGTTATTCCTATGAGGAATGACTTTGATTCACATACAGTTTGATATCATGAAATAACACTCATTTTCAAAATATAAGAGATTGGAAGAGATAAAAGACAACAGAAGCTCATTCAAATTTAACCTATAATTTCCCACAGCATACAACCACTAGTTAAGAAGAAATTACCAGCCTGTGGAATATAAACAACCAAAGCTCAAAATATGAAATAAAAAGTCAGATGTAAACAAGAAAAAAAATGTCTTCAGCAGTTTCATACAGTGTCTTCTGTAATCCTCTATATTTTTACTAATGCAAAATATATCAGTTTAGAAAGTATAATCTTAAAGTTCTTTAAAGTTTGTGATCATAAGGAATTACCTCCAAGATCAAAAGCAGCACTGCACAAATACCAATTCAACATGATCTAACTGCACAAAAATTTGCTGCTGCTCAATTTCTGCATCACTTGAGTGTCCAAAGTAAATCAAGTAAATTAACATATTTAGAATGTTTAATAGGAAGCATATGTGTATATTTGGATAAAGTGTCACTATCTTTACCCAATTTATTTTCAAAGTATTTGACTGGAAATCCCAGAACTTCGTGAAAGACAAGAAATGCCTAATTTGTTTTTACTCTTTGTCTCTGTAACCTGAATAAACTCAAAAGCTACAAATATAACGTAGCACTATAACCAACATTCTAAAATGATGTCAAATTCCAAAAATAAAAACTTCTGAATTGTCTTCATTATAAATTTTTGTAATTTTGCTGTAAAAGTATGGATTAAAAATGCAGTCAGCTAATACATTCTACATAGTTATCACTACTCAATGAGGGAAAACTGAATAAAGAAAAAACCAGAAAATAACTTGCAAGGTGTACAAGTCATTCCACATTTAAAAGATCCTATTTCATGTCTTGACTATAAACAAAAAGCAGAGAAAGGAAAATCTAGATCTAAATATTTTATAGAAGTTAGATTTCTCAATTCAAATAGCAATAGAGTGCTCTGATAACTCTTATTCTAAATTATCGGAGGCCAATGAATTTATTTAACTTCTGAAAACTAAAGCGTAAAGTTTTAACCACATACTTCATAACCAGTTTTTAGACTGAATTCCTAAAATATTCAGGTTTGCCATAAATTAACTGTCACCATGAACTCTGACCTTGGGAGACAGAAATGTGTATGTGTGTGTGTGTGTGTGTGTGTGTGTGTGTGTGTGTGTTGTGGCTAGAAATCTTTTTACCTTTATAAAGCAAGTCACTGACTTGATCTTTCCTTCTTACCTGCCATGAAGAAGGGAAAAGCTGTCTAACCTGATGTGATGCAAAATTAACCACCAACTGAACAGGTGAAATTGTCACACTCTGACAATTTCTTAACTGCAAAAAAAGTTTCTCATTACTTTCAGTGTCCATGACTCTTCAACATGAAAAGTATGATCAACTTTTTTATGTCATTTGTACAGCAAACAATTTCAAATTCCTTGCCAGATTCAATTCACTGTTCCGTCACTCAGCAGTAACAATGAGTTGGGAACCCACTAAGATCCATGGACTGTACTCAGGGCTTTTTACAAACACTGCTCCTCTATTCCCCGCAAGGCAGTCTTGCCCCCATTCTACAGATAAGAAAACTAAGTGTCAGAAGAGTTTAGTCACATAACCAAGAGTGAATTACTAAGTGGTGGAGCCAGGTCCATCTGACAAACTTTAAGGTCTATTTGTTCTTCCCACAAATTCTAGATTCTCATTTATATTAATCTTATCATGAGTTAAAAAAACATCTCCCACTATTTTTTTTTCAGAAATTTGAATTTAGGACTAGGAAAAGAAAATAAAGTCATTTCCAGGTATTATTTTTGCAAATCCAAGACACAATGTTCTCCAGATTCTCTTTGTCTTAACTTCAGCAACAAAGACCCAATGCAGTCAAAAATAAAATAAAATGTTTAAAACATTTCAAAAATATATGAATATTAAAAGTTCCATTACAGGCTTCCCTGGTGGCACAGTGGTTCAGAGTCTGCCTGCCAATGCAGGGGACACAGCTTCGTGCCCCGGTCCAGGAAGATCCCACATGGCGCGGAGCGGCTGGGCTCGTAAGCCATGGCCCCTGAGCCTGCACGTCCGGAGCCTGTGCTCCGCAACAGGAGAGAGCACAACGGTGAGAGGCCCACGTACAGCAAAAACAAAAAAAAAGAAAAAAAAGTTCCATTATTGATTCAGCAAGACTTAAAGGTATGCATTAGTCACCACAAAAGTTTTCCTACGTATGCATTAATCACCGCAAAAGGCTTCCTACAACAACACTGAAGATTCTGAACAGAGGAGAGATCCAAAAGTTGGAGTATTATATTGGTAAAAATATTGCCAAACAGTATCTCTGTTTATTAAGTAAACATAACAATTTTCTAAGAATAAAATAACCATGTGGAGCTCAGAATTGCTTAGTTCTATTAGAATCCTTCATTCTAAACACCAGAATCAATCAGAAAATATATCTATCCACATGTTTTCTTTGCTATCAGAGAATAATATTTCACAATTCTGTCTGACAATGTCATTAGTTCATCCTTACTCTTGAAATGTATTTTTAATTGGCATAGAGTACTAAGGTGGCAATTTTATCCCAGCACACTGAGATATCATCCCACTGTTTTCTGACTTCCATCTCTGCTCCTGAGCTGTCAGCATAACTGCCACAGCTAGTTTAAAGGCACTCTGTCTTTTGTTTGCTGCCAACTTTTAATTTCTCCCTTCTACAATTAGAAAACTGTTGAAATACAGTTAAACCTTCTCATTCTGTGTTCTATATTAAACCCTTTTGTTTTACCCATTTCCTTGTCTTTCTGTGCTACATTCTGAATAATTTGTTCTCTCCTATGTCCAATTCATTAATTCTCTTTAGTCGTATTTAACCTACCATTAACTATACTCACTGAGTTTTTCATTGTAATTATTAATTTTTATTTCTATAAGTTTTGTTCAGGTCTTTTTCAAACCTGCTAAATTTCTCATTCCCTGCAGATATTTTCCACCTTTATGTAAACATAATAAACAGTTGTTTTATAATCGCTGTCTGATCATTCCAAAACCTGAAGTTTCTGAGGACCTACTTCTGTCGATTGTTTCTGCTGCTTCTCACTCATGGTGCCTTGTTTCCTTGTGTGGTTGGTTACATTTTACTGTGGGCTAATTCTCTGGAAAATTATTTGTGGGAATTTCCTAGGACCTAAGATAAAAACTTATTCTACCTGAAAGGACTTTCATTTGCTTCTCCCAGGCACCTAGAACCACTTTAAATTCACAACTTGAGGTGAGATTTGTACCATCCAGGTGACACTGAATATGAGCTGCAAATCAAGAGAAGGGAAGACCTCTGGTTATAATTTCTTAGGAACAGGTGTTTTTTCAGGTCCAAGACAACTATTCTTGCAGCCTCCTGTGATCAAGAGCATGGTAAGGGTTTTAAACTTGATTTAGCCACACTCTATAGACATAGCTCTTTGAAGTCTCAGTTTTATGGAGAAGGAATTTCCTATTAAACTCCTCTCCTTGGGCCTATCTAGGCTTTAATTTCTATACCCTGTGCCTTATAAGGCCCTCAAAACCAAAGCAAAAGTTCCCTGGAATACAGCAAATGTCCTCAGAGAAAAAGCAGTTTTAATATTCTTACTTCTCTGAATTCCCACTTTCATGTAGATTTTGGCCTGGTAATTTCTTTTTGTCATGTTAGCTTTTAAGGAAAAAATAAAAAGACTGCTTTCTAGCATTTCTAATTCTTTTCAAGGCATTATTGATACTTTGTCCATACAACCTAGCTGACCATATTATCCTGTATTCAATTTTAAAAGGTTTCGTATTTTTATATTTCAATCACTGAAAGTTTCATTTTGTGGGAAAGAGTAACACACCAAGGAACGATTTGTCTTTATTCACCTTGATCCTCTGGTACTGTCTAGGACAGAAATTTGCCAAATTCCAAAACATATCAACTCCATTTTATTATAAGACAATTAAGAGATGGACAAGATACTGAAATTAATCCCCCAAATAGACATCTGTATAATTGCTAAGGAATTTATTGGTCTACTGATCTCCACCCCCCCCCCCAGCAATATGTATAATGTGCAAAAATTCTACATTTGAAACTACTGGAAGATTGACTAGAGTTGTAAAAAGATGACAAATAAGGGAGAATTGGAGAACTGAGTTCAAACTTGCTTCTGCCAAGAAACAAAATCATAAAGAAAAAGACTAATATATGGAACTACATAAAAATGTAATAATTCTTCATAAGAATTTGTAAAATGTATAAGCAAAACTGAAAAACCAAATTGAGTATATTTACAATATATGTAATAAGCAGAGTTCAAATCTATAATCCATAAAAAGCTCTTGAAGGTCAATAAGAAAAGAAAATAAACACCCCCAAAAAATGGACAAAAGCCTAAACAGGCATCAAAGAAATAAGAATAAAAGCAACCTATCAACTTTTGCCAAAAGGTTAACTAAAAGCAATGATTTACAATACCATCTGGTAGCAAGATTATGGGAAAATATAATTTATACCCTGCACTAAAAGTTGCAGTACAAATTAATATTATCTATTAGGCAGTTTGACAGTAAGTATCAAAATCTAAATTATACATACCCTTAGATACGGTAATATCACTTCTAGAAATATAACATCAGTGCATGAGGACTTATGAAAGATAAAATTTAAAAACAGAACACAGGGTTTCCCTGGTGGCGCAGTGGTTAAGAATCTGCCTGCCAAGGCAGGGGCCACGGGTTCAAGCCCTGGTCGAGGAAGATCCCACATGCCGTGGAGCAGCTAAGCCCACGTGCCACAAGTACTGAAGCCTGCACGCCTAGAGCCAGTGCTCCGCAGCAAGAGAAGCCACCACAATGAGAAGCCCACACTCGCCGCAACTAAAGAAAGCCCGCATGCAGCAACAAAGACCCCACGCGGCCAAAAATAAAATAAATAAATAAATTTATTTTAAAAATAGAACACAAAACCAATTAAAAAGGAGTTATATGTTCAATTAAAAACTAAGAAACTATATAAATAATAACAGAAAAAGAAATATAATTATTGTTTAAAAAGACTGGGAATTGAAGTTACTTTTTAAAATTTCACTTTATATTGTACGCTTTTTAAATATAAAATACTATAAAATTTGTTTAATCTTTTTTTTGTACTTTTTTTTAAAGATCTAATATCTGTTTATTTATTTTCTCAGATCACAAAAATATTACCAATGTTAATATGTGCTTGTTTTTGTACTTTTTTTAATTAACAATATATTATCATGATTCTTGGGAGAATGAAAGTATAGACAAATTAACTCATCCAATAATTTTTATAGTTTTAGTTTTTTGATTTTTAGGTCTGTGTGGTGGACTAAACATGTTCATAAATTTTCTGTCACTTTCTGCACCAGAAGATGAAGTTTAATTCTCCTCCCACTGAACCTAGGCTGACTATTTAATCAATAGAATACAGCAGAAGTAACACTCATCAGTTTTAAGCCTAATCATTAAGAGTGCTAGCTGCTTCTATCTTCTACCTCTTAGAATGCTTGTTCTTGGGACACCCACTCTCAGAGCCCACCAGTCACACCCAGGCCACATGGAGAGGCCTCACGTAGGTGCTGTGATCAACAGCCTAGTTTAGCTCCCAGAGAGCAGCCAGCATCAACTGTCAGCCTTGTGAGTGAGCCATCTTAGAAGTGGAAACTATGACCTCCAATGAGTGGACACCAAGTGAAACAAAGAAAAAACCTCCCCTCCCGTACCATGTCCTATACAAATTATAAAATCATGAGTAAATATATATTACTGTTGTCTTAAGTTAGTAAAGTTTGGAGTAGCTTATGACACAGCAGCTAATAACTGGAACAGCCTCTTATTTACTGCTCCATT
This sequence comes from Kogia breviceps, assembly GCF_026419965.1. NCBI lineage: Eukaryota > Metazoa > Chordata > Mammalia > Artiodactyla > Physeteridae > Kogia > Kogia breviceps. Next base: position 31,629,450 of record NC_081314.1, read on the forward strand.
TTCAGCACCTAGAACAGTACCTCTTACAGGACATCTACTTTTAATAGGCACAGTACCAGGAGTAGGAGTAAAGGCGATGTACATGGCCTTGGAGCTCACAGAGCAGTCAAAAGTGGGAAACAGGCTCTTACATAAAAAAACAATTCTAATACATAATAAATGTTATGGAGTAGTACAGATTATTTGGCCAAACAGGAAGGGTACAACACAGACTTAGTGGTTTAAGTAAGCTTTCTGGAGCAGTGGCATTTAAGCTGAGACCTCACAAGAAGTCAGTAAGATCAAGAGATAGAATATTCCAAGCTTGAGGTGAGCAAAATCATAAACAGTTCCAAAAACTCAAAGATTTCAGTACTTTATAATGAAATCACAGAGTATAGGGGAGGCAGAAGAAGGAGACTCAAGACTGAGAAATAGGTGATGAAGACCACAGTCAGCCCACCTTATAAGCGGGTTGCCTGCATATTCCATCCATGGTTGGTTGAATCTGTGTATGCAGAACCTGCCGATATGTGGGCCGACTGCAAGTAACTTGTGCATCTGTGGACTTCAATATCTGCTGGGGGTCCTGGAACCAATTCCGGATAGATACTGAGGGAGGACTGCATTGAAGGATTTTATGCTACAGCATAAGAGAATCAGATGAGAGCTTAAAAAGATCATCAGGCTACAGAGACACCAATGAGACAACCTTACAGAAACATAAGCAAGAGTTGATGATCTAGACACCCAAAGATGATATACCAGAGTAGAAGTAGTGGGGATAAACAGATATTGGATTAAAGAGGTAGAATCCACAGAGCATGATGCCTTTATGTGAGGATTTGGGAAAAGGGAATAAAGTGTGTCTGCCAGGTTTCTGGCTTTGAACAACTAGAGAGATGGAGGTGCCAATCAGTGAGATAATAAACTTGGGAGGGGGGATAGGTTTTCTAAGAAAAGATGGTAAATTCAGTTGCACACATACTGAAATTGAGCTTTTTGTGGGCCAACCAAAAGTGGAGTTATCCAATAGGCAATCAGATCCCCAGGTCTAAAGCCCAGGGAAAAAATCGGCTGGAGACCTAAGATAACAGACTCTTCAGGAAGCCTGTTCTCTCTTTGTAACACTAATCTCTCACTGTATCCTCTAGAGTCCTCAACCATCCAGCTACAACTCTACAATCCTCTCGCAATTTCTTTATAACTCTCTCATTTTGTTAATGCTTCCAAAACAGTGGTTTTATTTTATGAGGAAACCTAAGTTTAATCAATGTCTTGCCACACCCTTTGCATGATAGGATGCTTGGTGGCCACTGGTCAGGGTATTTTGCAGTACTTTTAGTGACAATAAGGAAGGAAATCAGAGGGACTGCTCAGGAGTACTTCCCAGACTACTGCATCTGTATTCCAGATCAAAGTCGAAAGGAGGTAGAGGAGCTACTTAATGAAAGAAAAGAAAAGAAAAGAAAAGAAAAGAAAAGAAAAGAAAAGAAAAGAAAAGAAAAGAAAAGAAAAGAAAAGAAAAGAAAAGAAAAGAAAAGAAAAGAAAAGAAGAGGGGAGGGGAGGGGAGGGGAGGGGAGGGGAGGGGAGGGGAGGGAAGGGGAGGGAAGAAGGTATATCTGGAGAATTAAATAAGAAGCCAGAAAAGCATTAAAAAGGGCAAAATAGAAGAAGTCCAGAAAGATTATCAGAAAGGGGGCCAGAGAAGGAAGAGCTGGCATTTCAGGCACTTCCCCATCCCTGTCTCTCCCATTCCACCCCACCTTCACTGCCTCCAGGTCTACTGATCACTTCCCAAAGGCCTCCACTACACTCAATTTTGAAAATCACAGGCTTTGGGTTGGAGAACTTTAAGTGGACCATAGAAGGACCATAGCTTGAAAAGAAAACTCACCATGAGGAGTAGAAAATTACACCACCTGACCAGAAAAAGAAACTCATGATGTTTGATACTCCAAGAAACCAACACAATACACAATTTGATCTCTCTACAAAAATGGCTAGCTTCAGATGGTATGCTTATCTACCTGGAAAAGGTAAGAGAATCAACTGAAAAGCTGTGATGATACATAGAGTCAGAAAGGGACTGGTTACAAAATAAATACACACAAAACATCAACAACCTTTCTATTTACCAGAAATTACCTGGTAGCAAAAATAAACACACACACACACACACACACGAAAATCCTATTCACAACAATAAAAAATAAAATACTGTGTGACTGACTAGAAGACCAAATGACAAATCTTCTGATATCTATGGAGAAAGAATAGGTCATTCATTAAGGAGTACTGAGAAAACTGGCTGATCAAAAACTTTAGAATTTTTTAGGGACTTCCCTGGTGGCATAGTGGGTGAGACTCTGAGCTCCCAATGCAGGGGGCCTGGGTTTCATCCCTGGTCAGGGAACTAGATCCCACATGCATGCCTCAACTAAGAGTTTGCATACCACAACTGAGAAGCCAGCGAGCCACAACTAAGGACCCCACATGCTACAACTAAGGAGCACATGTGCTGCAATTAAGGAGACTGCAACTGCAACTAAGGAGCCACCGGCTGCAACTAAGGAGCCCACTGGCCCCAACTAAGGAGCAGGCAAGCCACAACTAAGAAGCACGCAAGCCGCAACTAAGGAGCATGCCTGCCACAACTAAGACCCAGCACAACCAAAATAAATAAATAATTTAATTTTTAAAAAGCTTAGAATTTTTTGTACCACTTCACACTATGCCACTCAACATGTTCTAGAATTACTGCAAACCCAAAGTTTTAAATTTAAACTACGAAAACGGTTGAAAATATAAAATAATAGCTATATAACCATAAGGTAGGAAAAGCTCTACAAGATAAATAAAAGAAGAGCAAGATCTAACTACATAAAATGTTAAAAACTGTAAGAAAACGAAAAAAGGGGAACAGGGATAAGGGATAAAGTCACATATACCCAAATAAAGCTATTAAAATAAAGAAAGATAATACCCAATAACAATAGGTACAGGGCCTCTTAAACAGTTTTGTAGTAAAGCGTAAAGTGGTACAACCTTCCTGGTGGGCAATTTAACCAAATGTAACAAAACTCTTAAATTATCTTTTGACCTGCTAATTCCACTCACCACAGTTTTTCCTAAATTAACAATAATGCACAGGCACAAAGGGACATGAGCTATCAATATAATAATATTCAGTGTATCACTTCTCATCAGAAAGATTGAGAGGAATCTAGGTGTCCAAGAATGGAGGACTACTTATAGCCCATTCATACAATGAAATAGTATGGAGTGACCAAAAAGTATGAAGAAAAGTAGTAACAGAAGTAACATAAAATATTAAATGAAAAATAAATGCAAGCAACAAAACAGCAAGAATCACTTTTAGTTAAAAAAGACAGGGCCTCCCTTGTGGCGCAGCGATTAAGAATCCGCCTCCCAATGCAGGGGACATGGGTTCGAGCCCTAGTCCGGGAAGACCCCACATGCCACGGACCAACTAAGCCCCTGTGTCACAACTACTGAGCCTGTGCTCTAGAGCCCACAAGCCACAACTACTGAGCTCGCATGCCACAACTACTGAAGCCCATGCACCTAGAGCCCATGCTCCACAACAAGAGAAGCCACTGCAATGAGAAGCCCACGCACCACAACAAAGAGTAGCGCCCACTCACTGCAACTAGAGAAAGCCCACGTAGCAATGAAGACCCAACGCAGTCAAAATAATAAAATAAATTAATTAATTTTAAAAGAATTAGGTATTATTTACATGTATATGTGTTTAGCTGTGTATAGCTACAATTTACATACACACAACACGGGATAAATAAATTAAAATTAACCCTAAATTAGTTAAGAGAAATGCAGATTGGAGAAGGGAGGCAATTTATCCCAATCCTCCCCACACCGTACACGTCGACCTATCAAAATGAGCATTCTTACCACAAAATTCTTGGACTTCATGAAGAAAAAGAAGTCTAGTTTAATGAACGCAGCAGACAAAAACCGACATAGTGGTACCATCTGCCCATCTCCTATCAAATCCACCTTCACCCCCAAATCCTACAAGGGATCCAGGGCAATCAATCCACTATCTCACCACAAGATGGCAAGCGATACAGTGTTAGTAACTCCTCTTGGATTCCTGCAACAACTCCAAAGGTAGCATTCTGGGAAACTCCCTTCTGAAACTCCATCAGAAGGTGGGTGCATCTCCCTCAAGGTGGTCATATCAGAAGTGGGAGCTTACTTCTCACTGATCTAATTATTCTGAAGACCCCACTATTTGGAAGTGGAGACCTCATTACTTTAGGTTCAACCTTTTTATCTTACTTAGGGACAAAATGTTTAGTAACACTAAAACATAAAACATTCCCGCTAACCAACATTTGTTACTTGGCTTTCTAAACTAGTACTTGTATTACAAACCTGACTTTATTTTCAGCCTCTCCAAGTACGATAACCCTGAAGAGAACTTTAAGAACTATCTAACAGTCCACATGATTATTTTTGATAATTCATTTTTATAAAATTTCCACAATAAGCATTACTTTTTGTAATTGGAAAAAAAAAACACCTTTTTTCTAATGGCCATCTAGATTATCATACTGTGATTATTTGACCTAAGATATTCACCCATGGCACCATTTTCTTTAGACAGATATACCACAATTAGTTTATCATAATTATCATATATAACTAAATCCAATCAATTTTTTAAAGTAAATCATTCTTCTAAATATAGACTTCATGACCCATAAAAAGGTCACAATAAGCATTCTTGTCAATACAAATTTATGAAAATTTGCAATCCTCTATAATGACTATTTCAAATCTCTTCTGTTTCAAAAAAAGTTGTCCAATAACCAACTTTCCTGGGCAACTGAGTTAAAAAAATAATAAATCTGCAATTATTAAATATTTTCATTGAGTCAGCCACAGATACGACACGCAGCCCAATGACTGAATGATATTATCTTTAGATGTTTTTCATCCAAACTAATGGACATTTAATGAGCACCTACTGCATGCCAGGCCCTATAGATGCTAAAGAAACAAAATGCTAACACACAGAGCCTATATTCCAGTTCTCTGTCTACTCAAGGCAGGCACTATGCTGAAAATACTAAAAATATATATATACACACACAGACACAGATACACAAACACACAGACCCCAATCCCTTATCTCCAACTCCAAAAATCCAAAAAACTCTAAAACCTAAAAATTATTTTCTAAGCTGTCAGAGAAACATGGCCTAACTAATGTAAGGTTTTTTATAGTCTTTTTTATTCTACTTAGTGTGAAGATGTGTAATTTCACTGGGAAAATTAATGTGTCTGATTATGGGGTGACTGCCCCTACCCACAGGAGGTTTCATGATATACAGCATATGCACCATATTAATTTTCTAAATTCCAAAAACTTTTTACTTCTGAGACACATATGCCACCATGGGTTTCAGATAAAGGACTACAGACCAAGTTTGGAGGATGCAAAGAAAGATGAATTATTTCAAGGAGAAACAAGTCAGTCAAAGAAGGTAAAAGTTATAATCAGAGAAGCCTCCAGAAAAAGGTTATCTTGTTCTGGGCTTCATAATTTTAAACTAATTTTAAACTAAAATTTTAAACTAATCCTTTTATACCACCACCAAGGACATCTTTTATTGTTTCTACAGCCTTACTTCCTTGTTTTGAAAGATCTGAGCTGCCAAACCATATTTATTCATATTTAAATCTCCAAAGGGATAAAATCATTACTATACCAGTCTTGTATTTTCATCCAGAAAAGCACAAACTTTGTTTTCTTGGCCCTACAGCCTTATACCAAATAAATGTACGATTTCCATTAAGTTCATTCAAATATAGTCAGTCTTGAATATGTGTATATGATCAACCACTGCAGATTATCCACAGTAGAACATAATATCTAACACTTAGATGGTAGCACTAGCTGTGTACCAGATACTATCTAACTATCTAAGCACTGTATGTATATATACAGTCAGCCCTCCACATACTCTGGTTCCACATCTGCAGATTTAATCAATCATGAATCAAAGATATTCAGGGTAAAAAAAATAAAATTCCAGAAAGCCCAAAAAAACAAAACTTGAATTTGCCAGGCTCCGGCAATCATTTACATAGTACTTACATTGCATTAGGTATTATAAGTAATCTAGAGATGACCTAAAATAGGCTTAAGGATGTGTGTATACTATATACAAATATTATGCCATTTTCTACAAGGGACTTGAGCATCCACAGATTTTGGTATCCACAGGGGTCCTGGAATGAATCCCCTGCCAATACCAAGGGACAACTGTTTATCTACATGTATGTCATATATATATATATATATACACACACACATATACACACGTGTATGTAACATTTACATATAACATAATAAGAACAGCATAGGTATAATACATATATTACATGTGTTTATATGTATACACACACATATACATACACATATAGTCATTTAATCCTCAAAACAACTTTGTGAGGTAGTTTCTATTACTATCCTCATTTTAAAGATGAGAAAAGTGAGGCACTGTGAGGCTAAGTAACTGGCCAGCATGGCATTATGAGACATCACAATAAAGAACAAGCATGGAGAAAACATTTACAACACAGATTTGCTGTTATACTGACTTCCTTCTCAAACTTACTATTATCCCAGTTAATAGAAAATTAATGCCACTGGAATTAGCCTCAGGCCCTCCCCCATCTCTTTCCCCTCCCACAACTGCCCCATTCACAACCTCGCAGTTCTCAAGTTCTAGTACACAAACTGTATAGCACTGCCATTTTAATGATCTGTCCACGTTAAATGTTTTAGACCAGGTGTACAAGCACCATTCCTCAGACTGGGCTGATGTGGGACAAAGTTTTCAGTGGTCTCAGACAGAAAGCGGGTGGGGGACAGACGACATACACATTTTTATGAAACACAAATTATTCAACTTAAAATACCATTCTTCATTCTAAGGCTGTCATTCTTACCTTCTCAGTGTTAAATATGATAATGATGACCAATGTTTAGTTTCTTATTGTCGTTATTGGCCAAATAAAAAGTCAGTTACCCAGTCAATCCCCCTGAAAATCCTAAATGTTAGAATAACAAACATAAATAAATCTACCATATATGCATAGAGGGGGAGGGGAGGGGAGGGGAGACAGTCATTGGCAAGAAATGAAGGACTCAAAACTTGCAGGTTCAAAAGGAAACAGACACCACTTTCACTTTTAACAGTGACATACAAACTTAGAGACCAGTCCAGCAAACAACTGCAAACAAAATAAACCACTGCAAATTTCAATGTCTTATTCAGAAAAGCTTAGAATCATTGAGGCAATTCTTCATTTTGAAGCGGGATAAAATGGGGGGAATTTTTTAAAAATGACAAATTTGAATTTTAAAATGAAAGTCAAGCTCATAACTCTCAACAGAACTAGGAAAAGGGGATTTAAAAGAGTATCATTAATTTATTTTCTTCCAAAACACAACAAAGAGAAGACTCTTAAAAGCATGGACTCTAGAGTCAGCCAGAATCCCAGCTCTGTGCTGGCATGTGACTTTTACCCTCTCTGCTTCAGTTTCCTTCGAGGTTAGTGTGAGGAATAAAAGAATTAAGATCCATAAAGTGCTTAGGACAGTGCCTGGCACTTATAGTAAGTGCTTCAAAAGTACTGTCATACATGAATCTGCCCACAGGTGTGCTGGTACTAGCCCCAGGACCCAGACTCACCCACCACTGGATGGGCACCAGCCCCAGGATGCCTTGGGCACCAGCCCCAGGATGCCTTGGGCCCCAGCCCCACCCACCAGCAGGCCAACATAAGCTTCAGGACAACCCAGAAGCCACAGACAGATGTACCAGGAACCACCCCCAGCCCAACCAGCAGGCAGACACCAGCTCTAGGACCCCCAAGGCCCTGCAGCCAGAGAACCTGGAACCTGGCTCCATCCATAAGCAGCCCAGGACTAGTCCCAGGAGCCCCTGGGCCACAACCCCACCCATCAGCAGGTTGACCCAAGCTCCAAGACACCTTGGACCCCTCAGCCAGCTACCCTGCAACCCAGCCTCACTCACCAAGGCCAACAGCAGCTCTGAAACACCTCAGACACCACAGCTAGCCATGTCAGGGACTGGCCCTGCCCACCAGCAAACAGACTCTAGTGCTAGGACCCCCTGACCTACACCCACCCCAGAACCCAGCTCTGCCCACCTACCAATCAGCACTAGCTGCGAGACCCCCCAGGAACCCACAGCCAGCTGTCTCATGACCCAGAACCACCAACCAGACCAGAGGCCAGGCATACCTACTAGACCACCAATAGCAGTCAGCCTGCCACAACAGAAGGACCCACACAGACCACACAGGTGGCCCCTAGAACATATAGTTCTGGTGACTAGAGGGGAGTGTACTGCTGGGAAACACAGGATGTCTCCTACAAAAGACCTCTTCTCCAAGATCATGAAATGTAACCAACCTACCAGATACACAGAAATAAAAATAGCAAACTAGGAAAAATAAGATGACAGGAGAATATATTCCAAACAAAGGAACAAAATAAAACCCCAGAAGAAGAATTAACTGAAGTGGGGATAAGCAACCTACCCAAAAAAAGTTCAAAGTAATGATCATAAAGATGATCGGATGACTCTGGATAAGACTAAATAAACAGAATGAAAAGTCAGAAGTTTTTAACAAAGAGTTGGAAAATACAAAGAAGAACCAAACAGAGATGAAGAATACAATAACTGAAATGAAAAATAAACTAGAAGGAATCAACAGTAGACTAAATGATGCAGAGAAACGGATCAGTGAGCTGGAAGACAGAGTAATGGAAATCACTGAAGCTGAACAGAAAAAGAAAAAATAAAAAGAAGTGAGGACAGTTTAAGAGACCTCTGGGACAACATCAAGTGTACTAACATTCACATTAAAGGGATCCCAGATGGAGAAGAGAGAAAGGGGCAAATAACATATTTGAAAACATAATACCCCAAAACTTCTCTAACCTGGGAAAGGAAACAGATATCCAGGTCCAGGAAGCACAGAGAATCCTAAGCAGCATCAACCCAAAGAGGATCAAACCAAGACACACTGTAGCTAAAATGGCAAAAATTAAAAATCAAGAGAGAATATTAAAAGCAGCAAGGAAAAAGCAACAAGTTACATAAGAGAAAGATCTGATAAGGCTATAAGCTGACATTTCAGCAGAATTGCAGGCTGGGAAGAAGTGGCACAATATAAACAGTTAAAATGATGAAAGGAAAAAACCTACCATCAACACTCTTCCTGCCAAAGTTTTCATTCAGATTTGATGGAGAGTTCAAAAGTTTTACAGGCAAGAAAAAGCTAAAGGAGTTCAATCTCACTAAACTGGCTTTACAAGAAATGTTAAAAGGACTTGTCTAAGCAAAAAATAAAGGGCCACAACTAGAAATATGAAAATTACAAAAGGAACACTCATTGGTAAAGGCAAATATACAGTAAAGGTAGTCAATCAACCACTTATAAAGCTAGTAGAAAAGTAAAAGGACAAAACTTGTAAAAACATCCACAACAAATAGTTAAGGGATACACAAAGCAAACGGATGTAAAATATGATGTCAAAAATGGTAAACTGGAAAAAAAAAAAAAAATGGTAAACTGGGGGAAGGGGTTAAAATGCACGGTTGTTAAATCACATTTGAACCTAAAAGATCATCAACTTAAAACAATCATAACAGGCTTCCCTGGTGGCGCAGTGACTGAGAGTCCACCTGCCGATGCAGGGGACACGGGTTTGTGCCCTGGTCCAGGAAGATCCCACATGCCACGGAGTGGCTGGCCCACGAGCCATGGCTGCTGAGCCTGCGCGTCCGGAGCCTGTGCTCCACAACGGGAGAGGCCACAACAGTGAGAGGGCCACATACCTCAAAAAAAAAAAAATCATAACTATACAGATATATAGATATATATGATGAACATGCATATATATATATATATACATATACACACACATAAACCTCATGTTAATCACAAACCAAAAACCTATACTACATACACATGCAAAAAAGAGAAAGGAATCCAAAAATAACACTAAAGATAGTCACCAAATCAAAAGGAGAAAAAAGGAACAAATAAATTATGAAAATAACCAGAAAACAATTACAAAACGGCAGTAAGTACACACCTATCAATAATTACTTTAAATGTAAATGGCCTAATTGCTCCAATCAAAAGACAAAGAGTGGCTGAATGGATACAAAATAAGACCCATATATATGTTACCTAAAAAGAGACTCACTTCAGATGTAAAGACACACACAGACTAAAAGTTAGGGGGATGAAAAAAGGTACTCCATGCAAATGGAAACCATAAATAAAAAAGAAGTTACAAATGACACCACAGAAATAAAAAGGATCATAAGAGATTACTATGAACAACTGTACACCAATAAATGGACAACCAAGAAGAAATGGACAAATTCTTAGAAAGGTACAATCTCCCAAGACTGAACCAAGAAGAAACAGAAAATATGAACAGACCAATTAGCAGTAATGAAGTTGAATCAGTAATTTTAACAATTTCCAACAAACAAAAGTCCAAGGACCAGATGGCTTCACAGATGAATTCTTCCAAAAACTCAGAGAAGAGTTAACACCTATCCTTCTCAAACTATTCCAAAAAATTGCAGAGGAAGGGACACTTCCAAATCCATTCTATGAAGCCAGAATCACTCTGATACCAAAGTCAGACAAAGATATACAAAGAAAGAAAATTACAGACCAATATCACTGATGAACATACATGCAAAAATCCTCAACAAAATATTAGCAAATCAAATCCAACAACACATTAAAAGGACCATACACCATGATCAAGAGGAATTTCTTCCAGGAATGCAAAGATGGTTCAATATCTGCAAATCCATTAATGTGATATACCACATTAACAAACTGAAGTAGAAAAATCATACAATCATCTCAATAGTTCCAGAAAAGGCTTGTGACAAAATTCAACATCCATTTATGATTAAAAACTCTCAAAAAAGTGGGTAGAGAGGGAACATACGTCAACATAATAAAGGCCATATATGACAAGCCCACAGCCAACACCACACTCAACAGTGAAGAAAGCATTTCCTCTAAGATCAGGAACAAGACAAGGATGCCCACTCTCAACACTTTCATTCAACACAGAACTGGAACTTTTATTCAATGTAGTATTGGAAGTCCTAGCCACAACAATCAGACAAGAAAAACAAAATAAAAGGAATACAAATTAGAAAGGAAAAAGTAAAACTGTCACTGTCTGTGGATGACATGACACTATCCATAGAAAATCCGAAAGATGCCACGAAAGAACTACTAGAACTCATCAAGGATTTGGTAAAGTTGCAGAATACAAAATTAATATACAGAAATCTGCTGCATTTCTATATATTAACAAATTATCAGAAAGAAAAATTAAGTAATAATCACATTTATAATCACATCAAAAAGAATAAAATATCTAGGAATAAGTCTAAGGAAGTAAGAGATCTAGACTCAGAAAACTATCAGATACTGATGAAAGAAATCAAAGACAACACAGATAGATATACTGTGTTCATGGATTGGAGAAAGTAATATTGTTAAAATGGCCATGCTACCCAAAGCAACCTGCATATTCAATGCAATCCCTATCAAAATACCAGGGGCATTTTTCACAGCACTAGAATAATTCTAATATTTGGATGGAAACATAAAAAAAACTCAAATAGCCAAAATAATCTTGAGAAAGAAGAACAGAGCTGGAGGTATCATGCTCCCTGATTTCAAACTATATTACAAAGCTACATTAATCAAAACAGGAAGGTACTGTCACAAAAAGAGACACAAACATTAATGGAAGAAAATAAAGAGCTCAGAAATGAACCCATACTTACATGCACAATTAATCTACAACAAAAGAGGCAAGAATATACAATGGGGAAAAGACAGCCTCTTCAATAAATGATGCTGGGGAAACTGAACAGCTACATGCAAAACAATCAAGCTGGACTACTCTCTCACACCATGCAGAAAAATACATTCAAAATGGATTAATGACTTAAATGTTAAGACCTGAAACCATAAAACTTCTTAAAGAACACCTAAGCAGTAAGCTCTTTTACATCAGTCTTAGTAATATTTTTTTGGATATGTCTCCTCAGGCAAGGAAAACAAAAGTAAAAATTAACAAATGGGACTACATCAAACTTAAAAACGTTTGCACAGCAATGGAAATGATTAATAAAATGAAAAGGCTGCCTACTGAATGGCAGAAGCTATTTCCAAATCATGTATCTGATAAGGGGTTAATATCCAAAATATAAAAAGAACCCATACAATTCAACATCAAAAAACAAACAACCTGATTGAAAAATGTGCAGAGGATCTGAACAGACATTTTTCCAAAGAATATATAGCCAACAGGCAAATGAAAAGCTGCTCAACAGCACTAATCATCAGGGAAATGAAAATCAAAACCACACTGAGATATCCTCACACCTGTCAGAATAGCTATTATCAACAAGACAACAAGTAAGTATTGGTGAGGATGTGGAAAAAAGGGGAACCCTTGTGCACTATTGGTGGGAATGTAAATCGGCGCAGCCACTATGGAAAACAGTATTGAGAGTTCTCAAAAAATTAAAAATAAAATTACCAAAGTTCCCGCAATGCCCTCCTGAGTATTCATATGAAGAAAACAAAAACACTAATTAGAAAAGATATATGCACCTCTATATTTATTGCAACATTATTTACAATAGCCAAGATATGGAAGCAACCTAAGTGCCCGTCAATAGATGAATGGATAAAGAAGATGTGGGGGGGGGGGGTGTATACACACACACACACACACACACACACACACACACACACACACACACACAATGCAATATTACTCAGCCATAAAAAAGAATGAAATCTTGCCATATGCAACAACATGGATGGACCTATAAGGTATTATGCTAAGTGAAATGGGTCAGAGAGAGAAAGACAAATACCGTATGATTTCACTTATATGTGAAATCTAAAAAACAAATGAACAAACATAACAAAATCGGAAGTTATATATACAGAGAACAAATAGGCGGTTGCGAGAGAGGTGGGAGGAGGAATGAAATAGGTGAGGGAGATTAAAAGGTACAAATTTCCAGTTGCAAAATAAATGAATCACAGGTATAAAATGTACAGTGTGCAGAATATAGTCAGTAACTATGTAATAGCTTTGTAGGATGATAAATTGTAACTAGATGTTGTGCAATAGGAAATAACAGTGCTGTGGGTCAATTATACTTCAAAAACTAACTCATAGAAAAAGAGATCAGGACCTAGAGACTATCATACACAGTGAAGTAAGTCAGAAAGAGAAAAACAAATACCATATGCTAACACACATATATGGAATCAAAAAAAAACAATGGTTCTGAAGAACCTAAGGTCAGGACAGGAATAAAGATGCAGACATAGAGAATGGACTTGAGGACATGGGGAGGGGGAAGGGTAAGCTGGGACGAAGTGAGAGAGTGGCATGGACATATACACACTACCAAATGTAAAATAGCTAGCTAGTGGGAAGCAGCCACATAGCACAGGGAGATCAGCTAGGTGCTTTGTGACCAACTAGAGGAGTGGGATAGGGAGGGTGGGAGGGAGACGCAAGAGGGAGGAGATATGGGGATATATGTATGCATATAGTTGATTCACTTTGTTATACAGCAGAAACTAACACACCATTGTAAAGCAATTATACTCCAATAAAGATGTTAAATAAATAAATAAATATAAAAAGAAAAAGAGATCAAATTTGCGGTTAACAGAGCCGGGGTGGAGGGAAGGGGAGTTGGATGAAGGCAGACGAAATGTACAAACTTCCAGTTATAAGATAAATAAGTACAAGGGATACAACATACAACATGATAAACATAATTAACACTGTTTTACGTTGCATATGAAAGTTAAGAGTTGTTAAAAAGTTGTTAAATCCTGAGTTCTCATCACAAGGAAAAAATTTTTTTTCTATTTCTTTAATATCTGTATGAGATAATGGATGTTCACTAAACTTATTGTAATAATCACTTCATGATGTAAGCCAAATCATTATGCTCCACACCTTAAACTTATAATAGAGTTCTATATATCAATTATATCTCAAACTGGAAGAAAAAAAGTACTGTCATAATATTATTTAACATGAAAAACAATGGTGAAGTAAGAACTAGAATGAAGACTATAAAAATTACGGTGCTGGGGCTTCCCTGGTGGCGCAGTGGTTGAGTCCACCTGCCGATGCAAGGGATACGGGTTCGTGCCCCAGTCCGGGAAGATACCACATTGCCGCGGAGCAGCTGAGCCCGTGAGCCATGGCCGCTGAGCGTGCGCATCCGGAGCCTGTGCTCCGCAACGGGAGAGGCCACAACAGTGAGAGGCCCGCATACAGAAAAAAAAAAAAATACGGTGCTAAAAGTAGTTGATGTTATACTGCCATAAACTTTTTCAAAACTTAAGTACAACCATTTTTATGTATATAAAGTATGAATATATGAAGTTACGTGTGACACTTTTCAACTTACTTTTTTTAAACGTAAACTTTTCAATTTACATTTTTTAAAATTTAGGAAAAAAAATCGACAGGTTGGGACCCTATATTGTTTACAAGTTTGCTTCCAAGGCTCAGGAATGCACTACTCAACTGAGGCTGCATTTGAATGGGTGACAGAAAGAGCAACACACTCAATACGTTCACCAATAAAAGAAACTTTCAAGAGTATAATGCATAGCCTTTATGTTGATAAGAATCCAACTACCCATTGCTGAGCAAGTCCTTCAGTTAGAAGTACACCAAGCTTCCATGGAATATTCGCAGGCCAAGCGATGTAGGCACCACACAGCGTGCACACGTGGTAACTGCACTCTCCCTAGTTGAGGGAGTTCTCCCAGTTCCGCTATCACCTCCCCTGGGACCTGGACTTGGTTTACTCTGCATACGGGATTTCCCTAAGGCAAGCTCTCTCAGTTCATCCTGCCATGTGTCTCTTATCTCAAGCCACCTCTACACCAAACGTGAATTATTAAAACGCACTTGTTCATTAATACACTGTATTTCTTCGCAAACAAGTAATCTACATCCTTGCTACTCAAGAACGGTTCCTCCTCCAGCCGCGGGTAGAGCTTATAAGAAATAAAGAATACCAAGCTGCATCACAGATCTACTGTATCATTATTTGCATATTTAAACAGGAGCCCCAAGGGATTCCTAGGCACACTGAAGTTTGAGAAGAACTGCTCTACAGGACTCTACTGCAGATAGCTGTAAAAATTTAAAATTCTCCAGTTTACAACTGAATCTAGAGATAAGATATGAAAACTACCAAGACGTAGAATCAGAAAAGCTCCTTAAGAGAATTAACCAACACATAAATGAATTTCTTTATCACTGATATCAAAGGTGCTCTAAGGTTTACTTTCAACAGTGTAACAGCGCACGCTCATAATATATAGGGACTACATAATCATATATTGGGGCTATATTTTGTGGTACAAAGAATACAAAAGAATGACTGGGTCTAGAAATTTCAGCGCAATCCGGCCCAAAGGTGTGCAACCTGCATCCTAAAATTTGGGGAGTCAGAATTCGATGTTGACAAGTTAAACTCTTTCCAGATAATTATTCAGAAAAAAATCTAAAAGATGTGAACTTTAAACATAAATCATATCCTGAAAGTAAAACTACTTAATAGCTACTGAACAAACTCTAGGTCACTTGTAGAATCAGGAAATTGTTTTGGAGGTTGATGCTCCTTTTTCCAGGAAACGGGGGGGGGGGGGGCGTTAAAAAAAAAAATCAACGTTCACCCTCTGCAAAGTTTTTCTCATATCCTGAAAGGCCTCAACTTGCATGTTCCTACAGGTGAAAAAACTCAAGTCGTACTCAAAGTCACGTTTCCATCTCGAAACGTGAAAGGCTTTTTTCTCTTCTCAAGTCTGCACTTTAAAACATTTGGGGATTCCGGGTCCTTGGGCTTCCGGCCCGCGAAGGAAGCGTGCTACCCGGGGCTGAGACGAACAGGGAAATCTACCAAGTAGGAAGTGGAGCCCGGGTCCAGCCACCAGGCTCTGCCTTCTCGCTGCAGGGGGCCCTGCGGCCGGGACCCCAAAGGGTAGGCGGGCAGCACGCTAGGAAACAGCCCCCCGGCCCCGCCGCCCCGGAGCGAAAGAGCCTACTCTCCCGCCACCCAGCCCCCCGCCCGTCCGGTATGCGCACACGCGGAGGGCGCTGTGAGTCCCCGTCCGCGGCGGCAGCGGCACCACAGGCCTGCCAGGGAGGCGGCGGCGGAGCGAGGGGAGGGGGGACTCGTCCTGAGAGGCTGAGGGGAGACCGGGGCGGGAGCGTCTGCATGTGGGGGCTGCACTGGAGGAAGGCGGAGGCGCTCAGGGGGCCCGGACTGCTTTACGATTATCATCATCATTATTTTGTTTTACCTGTGGCGCAGGAGGGCTCCCCAGCTCCTACTCCCTGAATCCTCCTCCTCCCCTCCTCTTTCTCTCTCCCTCAGTCTCTGCCGGGCGCTCGTGGTGCCAGCCGCGCCGGACCCGACCAGAGAGAGAACAGGGCAGGAGGGGGTGGTGGCGACGGTGACCAGCGGCCACGTGACCACGCCCGCGCCGTAACGGCGGCCGACTCCTGCCTCGCGCCCTCCCCGCGCTCCACCTCTAATAACCCCGCGGCTCGCGCGCCTAGGACGTTGGTGCGCAGGCGCCCGCCGGGGCCCGGAAACTGCGCGGGCGCGACGCGCTTGCTCTCGGGGCCGGGTCTGTGGGGCTCCGCGAGGCGCGAGGCGGAGAGGGATCCTCGGACCGAGCCCTCCTCCGCTGACGCTAGAGCGCATGCGCAGGATGGCTTTTTTTTTTTTTTTTTTTTTTTTGTAACCTTTCCCTTCTTTCCCCTTTCGCTCTCTCCCTTGCACACCCCCTCTCCGCCAGCGCGCAGCTGGAGGCTGGGTCTCTGCCCGGGTCTTAGACCCTCACACTCACCACCACT
Organism: Kogia breviceps; assembly: GCF_026419965.1. Lineage (NCBI taxonomy): Eukaryota > Metazoa > Chordata > Mammalia > Artiodactyla > Physeteridae > Kogia > Kogia breviceps. The sequence continues at coordinate 31,646,501 of NC_081314.1, forward strand.
ACCTTACCAGGGTGGGATCTTCCGAGGGGCTGGCCCTCCTGCCTAAGAATTTACATTTCCTTGTTGCAGCTGAGTGGACTCCTATTCATGCTTCAAGACACAGCCAATATGTCACTTCCTCTGTGAAACGTACCCCACTCTACTTTGGGGGAGTCACTAGCATTTTGTGCATATCTACTTAAGTATAATCCATGGAGAAATAATACATAAGTTATTTTTTACAAACCACAGTACTAGGCTTGTAGTTTATGTTACCTCATAACCTAGGGCAGTATGTGTCTTTAGCATTATGGTATCTCGGCAAAGGTCGGATGACTATCCGAATGCCGTTTTGTTTGTTTCCGCAATATGAAAGCCTTTGAATGGTAATGCTAATTAGAGTGGTAAATGCTTCACCTAGTTAAAAAGATTTATGGTCTTTTATTAACCTATCTTCACAAAGAGCCCAATGGAAATTGATACTGTTGAGTCCAGAAAAAGGAAACCAAGGCAGAGAAAGGTCAAATTTCCAAAGGTTAGCTAGCTTCAGAGGAAGGTCCCTGCGTGGGATACCTTTGTTCACAAACAAACCCTCCCCCGCCTGGGAGGATTCCCTCACTTTCTGCAGGCCCTTTTTGTTTCATAAGCAGGACAGGTTAAGTGAGTGCCTCATGCGAGATTTAAAAGGGGAAAAGCTCATTAAAATGTTAAAACGTACTATGTAAAAACGTACTAACTGGTAGTTCTGGCTAGACCAGCCATCATTACTGTTAAACTATTGAATATTGAGATGAAGATGTTCAAGAAATAGAACTAGTAACAGAATCCCAGGAAAATGTTGGGATAAATATTGATCAAAAACAGTGTTAACAAGGGCTTCTGAGAAAGAGGAAAATCACAACCCAACTCTCATGTGTTTGCATTGTTGGTGGGCTCTTTTCTGCACTTACCAATGGATACACCCATGGACTGATTCCACCGAATAATTTCAGCTACCACCTCAAAATGCTAGTAGCATTCCACTCTAAATATCTAGTTCAAGGTTCAGAATCTGTGGGACACCATTATTTTGGTGGCCCACAATGAACCGTGCCTCCACAGAAGTCATGCTCTTGTGTAATCTCTCCCCTTGAATCTGGGCTGGACCTGTCACGCCTTTAAACAATAGAATATGCCCCCCACACACACACAAATCTGTGCCAGTTCCAGGCCTAGGCCTTAAAAAAAGGCTTTGCAATGACAACACTGAAATTTACCAGAGCCTGTACTCATGGAAAGGAAGACTATTAAGAAATCCCCCCTACCAGTTTGTGTTCTGGGAAATGGCTTACAGAAAAGAACAGTCCTTACGCATAAGACTTTGATAAGACTCTTTCTGCCTCCACCATTGTGTTTATGCTGAGGCCACACTCCCCCCTGGGCTGCTCCCCATCTGACAGAGCACAGCAGGGCTACTAACACAGGATTCCTCTAATGGGCAGCTTTGGCTCAAGGATTCAGCACAGGCGTGGTCAAAACTTTCTTAGAACTGCCTGCAGTCTTGGGACTTTCTTAGTTAATCTTCCTTCCTTCCTTCCCTCTTAACTTTTACAGGTGTCAGACCTGCATGGTGGTCTGAAGTCTCTCTCCCAAGCTCCTGCTCCCTTCCTTTTATCCTTCACTGCTATTCTCTCAATTAAACTTCTGTATATCCAATCCCATCCTGGTGTCTGCCTCCCTGAGGAGCTGAACTCAAACCCACCCCCATTCTAGGATTTTACCTGGCCCACCCTCAGGCTAGAGCTACAGGTCACAATTATGAGTCTTATCAATAAATCCAACTTCTATCATTCTTCTGTGTTTTACATTTTGAAAACCTTTTCATCACCCAGACCCATCCATTAAAATGCAGCTAACCCCAGGTAGAGATAACAACATGCTTAAAGCCTTCCACTATTAAGAAAATAAGAAAGATTAAGAGTTATTTTGACTACAAAGATAATTAATATCGTAATAAAGACTGTTAGGCTAATAATAAAAATTACTAAAAGTATTGTAGGATAACATGGGCCATTTGGGTCTCCCCCTCCCCAGCCTGTGTTCCTGTAGCAGATACTGTGGCGGCTATTTTTGTAGATCATAATAAGAGCTATCTCCCACCAACCCTCAATCACCTCTCCCTTTTCCCCACCTCCAACCCCCATCAAGAACCTGAAACCAATAGGCCAATCAGCTTCTCTTTCAGAGAGAACTGAAAATTGGGATTAAAAGGTAACTAGTTAGTCTTTGTATGTAGCTAGAACTGTAACAACCCAATGGAGTAGGCCGTTTCATCAGTCACATTTTATCAGGACACTAGAAACCATTTCAGTTATTTACACGCAGAGAAATCTAATACAGGGAATGAGTTACACAGGTGAGGAAAGAACTGAGAACCAAACAAGCCATGGGGAGGTTACCCAGAGATTAGCAGCAGCAGCAGTATATTACTACCCCTTAGCTGAGGAGACACAGGAAGACGTCATGTTGCTAGGGCCCTAGGGCTGCAGTCATCCTATGGAATCTACACCGCGGTAATACAGAGCCTGACTAGTTGTACTCAGAGAGAACTACTTAAGGCAGCTTTCCTCGGAAGGCACTTATGAGGTGTCCCCCTATCCCACTGACAACCACAAGGAGTGAGACAGGGACCCTTCCTAAAGAAGGCTCATGGCTATTTGTCAGATGGGAAAAGGGATGCTTGGCAGACAGAACAATCCATGTTCACTGCATTCCTTCCATTAGCTGCTCAATACAACCTTCTTACACATAATTTCAAAATGTTCTCACCTAATGTAAAGCAACTATCCATTTACTAACCCTGTTGTCAAAGAGTCAGTATTATTAGCAGGCACAAAACCAATTGGTCAGTGTTATTAGACTTCAGTGATATTAGGTTTAAAGTCATTTTAACTCTCATCTAAATCATGTATATTATTCTGCAGAGAGCCTACCCGCCCCCCCAAAAAATGCCAAAACCAGAAATAGATTTGTCTGTAGTGTCTGCATATCGATATGTCATAGACGGCTAGCTCCTCTTCCCTACCAAATTTATTTTCCTCTTCTTTCACTAAAATTGAGTTTTAGCTGGCCTCGTGGCCACCTGTCTAGAAACTACATTTCCCATGCTGTGTTGTGGCTGGGTTTGGCCACGTGACTTTGTTTTCATCATGGAGTGCAAGAGGGGACAATGGGTACGTTGCCCACGTTCCTCGCTTAAAAGAAAACTGCTGGCCCTATACTGCCTCCTCTCCATGCATGCCACCTGGCACACGGACGTGGTGTCACCCAGCTTTCAAGACGTGGTGTTTTCGAAGAAGGTGACCCAGCCTTCAAGGTGCACAGCAGCAAGATGGAAGGAAACCGCGTCCCTGGCTTGCTTCACGGAGAGCTGTCTCCCCAGCCTTTACTGCCCCACTACAGCTTTAAATTAGAGGGAAAGAAACTTCTACCTTATTGAAGCCACTGAACGTTTAAAATCTCTTTCTGAAGGCTGCATACCTGATACCCTACCCACTACAATATGTAAGGTGTTATATTCTGTTAACTAAGTTGTTATGCGAAGAATCTCAGGAAAGACTGTCCAGCTACATTTTTAAAACACAAATATGTCACCCACCCTTGGAGGAAATGACGTCAACATTTAATGGATCTATGAGGAACATCAGCTACTTTGAGACTGCAAAACCCACGTTTGCGCCATTAAGCTTTTTATTATCATCAGAGCACCCATGCTCAAAGCTGCCCTTAAAAATCTCGGAGCATTCAGTGGCATTAGGAAGCAGTATAGAATGGAGGTAAAGTGCATAGGACCAGAAGCAGAATAGCTCAAGTCCAAACCCAGTTCCCCTTACTTGGTAACGATGTAATCTCAACCAAGTTACTAAAACTACTCAACCTCTGTGGCTTCAGTTCCATCTGTGGGATGAGGATAATGACAGTCTCTAATTTATCAGGTTGTTGTGAGCATTAATTGAGATAACCCACTATTAAGCAAGATATTTAGCACATGGTAACCATTCAATTTAAAAAATAGATATTATGTTTGTATTTTATTATTTTAAATCTTGGAGCCTCTATCAGAAAAATACATCTGCAGTCTGTAGGAAGAGCAGGTTATTCTAGATAAAGCCATAATGATTGGGATTCATTGTTTGCATGCACAAAATAGCAAATTCTGGACTTCGGATATCAAAAATCAAAGGTATTTTTGTTGTACTGCCCCAATATCTATGATGTATCCACTAATATGCCTAAATGGCACAGCCCTAAAAGTAGCATCTTAACTTTGTTACTTTGAAAGCACCATGTCTAAAAACATCCTATAAGGAAAAAGAACTTATAGGAGGGAGACAATCAGTGTTAATTTTCAGTCATTTTGTGGAAAGATGTTGGAGTCACGATCACAATCATGTAAAGCCATTTCTTTGACGCTTTCGTTCTCGGTGATAGCAATGATTTCCATTGGATTACTTACTCTTGGTCAGGTATGTACAGATGGTTCCATGGTAAACACCCCTCAACATGATTTTATGGTGTCTGTGTTCCATATGAGACCCTTTCATTTTTTTCCTGGTGCAGGCTTAAAATGTGCCAAGAAAAGCAAAAATAAGCAACATGGCTTATGCCATTTATTTCATATCCCTGTTATAATGTTTGTCCCCTCTGTGATGACCAGATGCTTGGATGTCCAACGTTGCCTAGACAGTGAGTTCCTCAATGGCAAGTGGTATGTCTTATTCATCTTGGCATTGGCAGTGTTTTAAGTGTTTAGCATCTGACAGGTATTCAATAAATGTTTGCTATGCTAAAAGTAAATATGTATCATATCATGGAAATCATCACCTTGCTAAATGGTTGAACAGTGTTCTACTCATCTTACTGCAGTGTAACAAATTACCACAAATATAGTTGCTTAGAACAACATACATTTATAATCTCACAGTTTCTGCAGGTCCAGAGTCTATGAGTGGTTTACCTAGGTTCTCTGCTTTGGGATTTCTCACACGTTTGCAGTCAAGATGTTGGCTGAGGCTGTGGTCTCACCTCAAGGCTTGACTGGGGAAAGATCTGTTTCTAGGCTTACATGGTTACTGGCAGAATTCAGTTCCATGCCAGCTGTAGGACCAAGGGCCTTAGTTTCTCACCAAGTAGACCTCTCCAAAGGGCAGCTCATCACATAGTAGCTTGCTTCATCAAAATCAGCAAGAGAGGGTTTCTTAGCAAGACAGAGGTCACAAACCTATGTAGTCATGGAAGTGACATTCCCATCACCTTTATAATATGTTGTTAGAAACAAGTCACAAGTCCTGGGACTTCCCTGGTGGTCCAGTGGCTAAGACTTTATGCTTGCAATGCCAGAGGCCCGGGTTCTATCCCTGGTCAGGGAACTAGATCCCGCATGCCGCAACTAAAAGAGCCCGCATGCCGCAACTAAAAGAGCCCGCATGCCACAATGAAGCTCCTACACACGACAACGAAGATCCTGCGTGCTGCAACTAAAACCCAGCACAGCCAAATAGGTAAATAAATAAATATTTTTTTAAAAGTCATGAGTCCCTTCCACACTTAAGAGGAGGGTATTACACAGGGCACGTATACCAGGAGGCAGGGATAACTGGGGGCTCTCCTAGAGTCTGTTCACCGCAAGCAGGGCCTCGGTATAAACAAGATACGAGTACTTGGTCCAGTCAAATGAAGAAGCTTCATTAGGTTCACACGTTAATTCATGAAAATGCCCAAATACTTGCTCAAATATGTAAATGCTCCAGATGCATGTTGTAAAAGGAAGAGAGTATTTCACCAAAGTCCTTACAATCTGAATGGATGACTCATCACTCATCAATAGAAAATAGTTGAACCCCGAATCACTAGTCTTTTTATGCTGAATGCCCACCTAGAAGTCCTATAAAATGATGACTGAAAAATGAACATTAAAAGTATGCAACATCTCTGCTACCTTGGGAGTTCCCAGCAAAAATGTCTCATGTGGTCCTTGGCGTGCTCCAGTTGAATCCATCCTTCTGGACAGCCAGCCAAAAGCACTAAGCACATACACAGGAAGACAAATGCATGAGAACCATCAACAATGGGAGAGGTATTAATTAGCCATTGTTGCAACAATGTTGCATAACAAACGATTCCAATATCTCAGTGACTTACAGAAGCATTTCTTTTTCTCCCCTCGGAATTGCAGGTTGGTCACCGTTCACATGCTCTCACTTGGGCTGCACTTGGCCAAACTGGGCTAAGCTGGACTCCAGGCTTTGAGCCTGAGTTCAGGTCTGTTCCACACATCTTCTTCATTCTGAGACCAGCAGCTACACAGGGGCTGTTCATGTTCTGCTCATGTAGGTGGCATGAGGAACAAGTAGAAATATTCAGTAACTCTTCAGGCTTTAGCTCAAAATTGGCACACCAGCACTCCTGCCCATGTTCTGTTGGCTAAAGCAAGTCACATGGCTGAATCCAGTATGAATTGATGTGGAAATATACCATGCTTATCCTAGTGGGAGGCAATGCTAAGTCCTGGGAGAGGACATGGCAAATCATTCTAATACAAGGAAAGACTAAAAACTGGGGCATCTTGAATGAAGGTAAACACAAGGTAGCCAATCTTAGAATCAGGTCAATTGCCTGTGATGCTCTCGTGAGCTCCCTGACTGTTGCTTTAAAAGAACAAGCCACATCATCATGTAACTAACAACTCAGTCTATTCACTGGTGCAACACTGTGCTCCCTCGATATGCGATCCTCTATAAAACCCAAAATCTACATTACGGTAATATAATAAAGGTAAAGATTTTACAAGCACAAGGGCCTTAAAAATTATAGTTCCCAAGGCAAATATAACATAGCTTTGTGTGTCCATATACTGCAATGACAGAAGTCCTAACTATAAACAGTAATGGGAAATCATGCATATTCAGGGATCAGGGTGATGAAGGAGTTATAGATTCAGTTAGAAAAATTAGTTTGGGAATTTTGTCTTATGGATGAAGCCTCAAGTAATGTACAGCATAACACAACTGAATGTTTAATAGGTGACTGAATAATTTTCATGCAGAGATGCTGCAATGTTGTTTTCCATATAAAAAGAAACACTTCTTAGATATATTATGGATAGTGCCAATATGTTATTCCTGTGTTTTTGTTTCAAATTTCAGTAGTCATCTTTAACTGATGGTTCTTCATTGGGATCTATTTCCTCATAAATGACTCAGCCTCATGAAACTGTCAAACTGAACTATTATGCTTCTATTTACTTTTTAACTCACAGATCTTTGAAAGATCACCTGTTTCCAACTATTGTTTACTTGTTAAAATGGATTAGTACAGAATAACATGCAGTTTGCCATTTAACTTGGTGTATTTGAAGGACATTAGATGTTATACTGTATTTAATCAATTAACTTGACATTAAATTTAAAATTCACATTGAAACACCAGAAGTTGAAATACTATTCTATCAAAAATACTTAAAGAACATAACGCTATTCCTTCCAAATTCTGTAGTGTCATAAAAAGTGTCACAGGGCTTCCCTGGTGGCGCAGTGGTTGAGAGTCCGCCTGCCGATGCAGGAGACACAGGTTCGTGCCCCGGTCTGGGAAGATCCCACGTGCCGCGGAGCGGCTGGGCCCGAGAGGCCACAACAGTGAGAGGCCCGCGTACCGCCAAAAAAAAAAAAAAAAAAAAGTGTCACATATATAGCCAACTACTGATAATCCAATTATCAATTTATTTATGTATGCCTTAAGACATGAACAGATGCATTCCTGAAAAGCTGGACTAGAGCTAAATCCCATATATCAGACTATTCTCTCATTTAACTTCTATATCTTATGTTAAAATATTGAAAGTATACTCCTAGGGCAAAAGCCTTTAAAAGCATGTCTACAACTTGGGTTCATAAAGGGACTGTCCAGAGATGTCTGATAAGCTGGCTTATACTTTCCTGTTAAAAGGCTCATAAAGATACAGAAAAGGAGAAAGAATAGCAATGGCACTGTAGGCAAAATGAGAGGAATACTGGCTAAAGTCCAGGCAAAATTTCAACTAACTGTTTTATTGAAGATGATTATGATGGTGGTGGACTGAAAATATAGTCTTTTTTAATGTATTTTTTGAAGTATAGTTGATTACAATGTTGTGTTAATTTCTGCTGTACAGCAAAGTTATTCAGTTATACACATATATATTCTTTTTCATACTCTTTTCCACTATGGTTTATCACAGGATGTTGAGTAGAGTTCCCTGTGCTCTACAGTAGGACCTTGTTGATCCATCCTATATATAATAGTTTGCATCTGATAACCCCAAACTCCCAATCCTTCCCTCCCCCACTTCTCTCCCCCTTGCCAACCACAAGTCTGTTCTCTATGTCTGTGAGTCTGTTTCTGTTTCGTAGATAACTTCATTTGTGTCATATTTTAGATTCCACACATAAGCGATATCATATGATATTTGTCTTTCTCTGACTTACTTCAGTTAGTATGATCATCTCTAGGTCCATCCATGTCACTGCAAATGGCATTATTTCATTCTTTTTGATGGCTGAGTAGCATTCTATTGTATATATGTACCACATCTTTATCCATTCATCTGTTAATGGACATTTAGGTTGTTTCTGTGTCTTGGCTATTGTAAATAGTGCTGCAGTGAACATTGGGGTGCATGTATCTTTTTGAATCAGAGTTTTCTCCAGATATATGTCCAGGAATGGGATTGCTGGATCATATGGCAACTCTATTTTTAGTTTTTTGAGGAACGTCCATACTGTGAAAACATATTCTTAAACTACTTTCCATAAGCTCTTCCCTGTGAAACAGAATATGACAGATGATGTCAAAAACAAGGAGAAAAAATCGGCACCCCCCTCACTGTCAGCATTTAACCTCAGCATGCAGGTACTTTGCTGACCATAAACACCAACTGAGCCGGTGAGAGCTAAAGTTCTATCATTCCCTGTCTCTTCCCCCCACCTAATCTCAGTAGCATCCATCTCTTCATGCATTTGGAAACAAGAAAGAGGGGTAAGTGAACAAAGACAAGTTTAATCTTGGGATTCTTAGTTAACCTAAAGAGCAGAGCTATATAAATAGGATAAAGACAGAAAGGACATGAGGAAGACTGCCTGTGGGGTGCGTAGATCTTTCTCAGAGTCTATACTCTTCAAATAAGAATTGCAAACTGCTTAGCCAGAGAAACGAACATTGAGAGCAGGAGAAAAATGCAACATCAGACCAGTAGACATATATTAATGTATTAGAGCAACATTTTCAGTGGGAGCATTACTGGTTTTGTAGAAGTAGTTCTTTTTTCTGTGGGACAATTGGCTTCACTGGCCCTTGGGCACTTGATTCAGGTAGTACCCCTGCTATTAATGTTGTGTAACAAACTACCCCAAACTTGCTGGAATACAACAATAATCATTTTTCTATGTTCACAGATTCTCTGGGTCAGGAATTAGGGCACAGCAAAGATGACTTTTCTATGGTTCACCCCATCTGGACCTCAGCTGGGATGACTCCAAGACTGGGAGCATGTCAATGGCTGGGGGCTGGAATGATATAAATGCTTCTTCAGTCATGTTTCTGGCATATGGGCTGGGAGGATTAAAGACCGGGACTGCTCATCAGAGTACCTACATGAGGCCTCATCCTTACATGGTAGCCTCTTAAGGCTTAATATATTTTTAAAAATATTTATTTATTTATTTGGCTGCACTGGGTCTTCGTTGTGGCATGTGGGATCTTTGCTGTGACATGCAGGATCTTTTAGTTGTGGCATGAGGGGTCTTTTTTTTAAGATTTTTTTGATGTGGACCATTTTTAAAGTCTTTATTGAATCTGTTACAATACTGCCCATGTTTTATGCTTTGGTTTTTTGGCCCTGAGGCATGCAGGACCCCAGCTCTGTGACCAGGGATTGAACCCACACCCCCTGCATTGGAAGGCGAAGTCTCACCACTGGACCTCCAGGGAAGTCCCACATGCGTGGTCTTTAGTTGTGGCATGCAAACTCCTAGTTGCAGCATGACAGATCTAATTCCCTGACCAGGGTTTGAACCCAGGCCCCCTGCATTGGGAGCGTGGAGTCCCAGCCACTAAACCACTAGAGAAGTCCCAAGGCTTAATAATTTTCTTAAATTGAAGTATAATTGATTTACAATGTCATGTTAGTTTCAGGTTTACAGCACATTGATTCAGTTACGCATGTGTATGTGTGTGTATATCTGTATATATATATATATGTTCTTCCTCAGATTCTTTTCCCTTATAGGTTATTACAAAATATTGAATATAGTTCCCTGTGCTATACAGTAGGTCCTTATTGGTTATATATTTTATATATGGTAGTGTGTATATGTTAATCCCAGCCTCCTAATTTATCCCCCCCACCTTTCCCCTGTGGTAACCGTAAGTTTCTTTTCTATGTCTGTGGGTCTATTTCTGTTTTGTAAATAAGTTCACTTGTATCTTTTTTTATTCCAAATATAAGCGATATCATATGATATTTGTCTTTCTCTCTCTGGCCTACTTCACTTACTATGACAATCTCTAGGTCCATCAAGGGTTAATAATCTTAATAATCAGATTTATGCATGGCAGTTCAGATCTCTGAGTGTGGTGTTCCAGGGAACAAGGTGAAAGTGATGTGGCTTTTTCTGGCCTTACCTTGAAAGTCATACAGCATCACTTCTGCTACACTCTTGGCGACAAGTAAGCCTAAACTCATGCAGATTTGAGGTCAAGGGCAGATCCACTTTTTAATGGAAAGAATGTCCAAAAGAGATGTTGTGTCATCTTTGGAAAATAGAAACTGCCTGTCATTAAGACAATGTGTATTTATTTCTATGGCTGCTGTAACAAATTACCACAAATTTAACCTCTTGAACAACACAAGTTATTATCTTTTCATTCTATAAGTCAGAAGTTTGACACAGATTTCACCAAACTAAAATCAAGGTGTCAGCAGGCTATACTCCCTTCTGGAGGCTCTAGGGGAGAATCTGTTTCCTGTTCATTTGGGTTTTTGGCAAGATTAACTTTCTTGATGTTGTAGAACCAAGATCTTCATTTTCTGCTGGCTGTCACCTAAAGGCTGTTCCCAGTGTCTAGAGGCCACCCACATTCCTTGGCTAGTGGCCCCCTCCCTCCACCTTCAGAGTCAGTAACAACAGGTTGTCCTTCTTGTGTAACATCCCTCTGGTCCTTCTATCATCATATCTCTCTTTGACCACTGCTTGGAAAGATGAAAAGGTTCTCTGCTTTTAAGGATAACCCTGGATAATCTCTCCATCTCAAGGACCCTTACCTTCATCACCTCTGTTCTTTTTGCCATTTAATGTAATAAATTCATAGATTCCAAGGATTAGGGCATGGGCATCTTTGGAGGGGACAGTTTTCTGCCTGCCTGCCTACCACACTAAGCTACCTGCCCACGTTTTGAAATTCTCCTTTTGGAGTGGTACCATCCCTGGTCAATATGCACTGTTAGAGATTTTCCAGGTTAACTTGAACTTCAGGTTTAAGTCTGAGGATAGACAAGGACATTCACTCAGTCTATTGGAAAACACAGGGTTCAAACAATAGTGTTCTCCAAATTCCAACATGAACAGACAGAAAAAAATTCTGGGTACATGAAAAAATACTGTAGCATATGGGAACAGACACCACCTTTTAATATTCAAAGGAAGTTCATGGTTCTGGGGAAAAAATTGTCTCTAAGAAATACATTAAAATTTTGCATATATTTGCTTGAAATATTAAAAAAGATGCCCAAGGACATGATTTCTTTGTGAAGAGAACATAAATGACAAGTCTGACATAAACTAACACAACATTGTAAATCAACTATACTTCAACTGTAAATGAGCTATACTTCAATTAAAACAAACAAACAAAAAACAATAGGGAAATGATTAGTTATGATACATCCATGAAATGGAATATTACATAGCTACAAAAGGAAACTGATTGAAATGAGAAGAAAGAATGTATCAAAACCCAAAATATAGACACATTATTAAAATCTACACAGAAGTGAGTAAAGGGCAAAGCTGGCAAAATAATAAACCAGTAATGTGAAGGACAAACTTGAGAAACCTTCCTAGAATGCTTTATAGTGAATTTAGAAATTTGTTGGTTGCAAGTAACAGGAACTCCATTCAGTATAGCCAATGACTCCTTTGTTTGAAGAATGTTCATATGGAATTTGCCACTTGCAACCAAAATAGTTCTAAAATGATTAGAATAATATATACCAAATATAGTTAGAATAATATAATTATTAAGGCTGATTTAACATATACACATCAGAATTTGTGCTCCACAAATGGAAGTGGTGCCTTTTCAAATGTCCATGGACTAATGATCCATTTGGCTATTTTTTTTTCCTTCTTACAAGAGGCAGATGAAATTAGCTGACTCTGATGATCATAATTTGAGCTTTATGTATATATTTGTGCACCTCTGTGTAAATGTATTATACTTCACTTAAAAAATCCCCAAAACAAAAAGAAAAAAAAATCAACCAGAGAAACTGGGAAAAGATGGAACTATGGAATTGATAAAGGTAAAAGCAGAGATTAATAAATTAAAAAAACAAACAAATAGAAGAATTGGTAAATTCATGAGGTGCTTCTTTGAAAAAAGAGACAAAAAGTAAAGAAATGCTAGTTTTCATAAAAAGTGGATGTAAGAGCAAATAAGATGGAAGTTTTATTGGAAAATTATCCAGACAATTTTATGAAACTAATGTAACTTTGATAATAAAACCTGAGAAGGGTAACACACAATTTTACTTATGTAATAGGATTGAAAGCCACAACTGACATAAGATCTTTCTTAATAAAGTGAATTCAGTTATATTAAAATAACAACCTGCCATGATTTAGTTGTATTTAGGCTTGTAATACAAAGGTCTCTAATATTAGGAAATCATATATACATATCATATCATTAGGACAAACTGAAAAATTCTTTATCATCTTGGTAGAGGCTGAAAAAGTTATTTAATAAAGTGAACATTCATTCATGATAGAAACTCTTAATGAACAAAAGTAAAGTCATATCTCCTTGATAACTATCTTAAACAATAGCCAAATAATTATTAGTAATAAATTACTGAATCACTGTTTCCCAAAATGTCACTGAACATTTATTCCTTTGGGGAAAATTAGCCAAATTTGGTGGTAGTCAGTGGGGATAGGGGTGAAAATAGATTGTTAGTTTGTCATCTCACAGGATATCAAGATGACTTTTAGGTAGATTTAAAAATTAAGTGTAAACAAACAAACAACCCAATCAAAAAGTGGGCAGAAGATCTAAATAGGCATTTCTGCAAAGAAGACATACAGATGGCCCAGAAGCACATGAAAGGATGCTCCCCATTGCTAATTATTAGAGAAATGCAAAGCAAAACTGCAGTGAGGTACCACCTCACACCAGTCAGAATGGCCATCATCAAAAAGTCTACAAATAATAAACGCTGGAGAGGGTGTGGAGAAAAGGGAACCCTCCTTCCACTGTTGGTGGGAATGTAAGTTAGTAGAGCCACTGTGGAAAACAGTATGGAGTTTCCTCAGAAAACTAAAAAGAGAGCTACCATATGATCCAGCAATCACACTCTTTTGCATATATCTGGAGAAATCTCTAATTCAAAAGGATACATGCACCCCAATGATCATAGCAGCACTCTTTACAACAGCCAAGACATGGAAGCAACCTAAATGTCTATTGACAGATGAATGGGTAAAGAAGATGTATATATATAAATACACACACACACACACACACACACACACACACACACACACACACGAAATATTACTCAGCCATAGAAAAGAATGAATGAAATAATGCCATTTGCAGCAACATGGATGGACCTAGAGATAATCATACTAAATGAAGTAAGTCAGACAGAGAAAGATAATATCAAATGATATCACTGATTTGTGGAATCTAAAAAAATGATACAAATGAACTCATTTACAAACAGAAAGAGATTTGTATAGTTTCACACCTTTGGGCCGCAAAATTCTACTTCCAGTTATCTATCTAAAATAAATTAATTAGCAGTGTAGACAGTGATTTTGTAGAAAGATGTTTATCAGAAGATTATCATAGATAAAGCATTGGAATTAGCATTCTTATTTACAAAACAGAAACAGACTCACAGACATAGAGAACAAACTTATGGTTAGCAAAGGGGAAAGGGAGGGGGATGCACACTACTATCTTTAAAATAGATAAACAACATGGGGCTTCCCTGGTGGTCAAGTGGTTAAGACTCCATGCTTCCACTGCAAGGGGGTGCGGGAACTAAGATCCCTGGTCAGGGAACTAAGATCCCACATGTTGCGTGGCCAAAAAAAAAAAAAAAATATATATATATATATATATATATATATATATATATATATATAATATAATATATATATTATAACAAATAAACAACAGGGTCCCTACTGTATAGCACAGGGAACTATATGCAATATCTTATAATAAACCTTAGTAAAAAAAAAATATGAAAAAGTATATATATGTATAACTGAATTACTCTGCAGTACACCAGAAACTAATACAACATTGTAAATCAACTATACTTCAACTGTAAATCAGCTATACTTCAATTAAAACAAACAAACAAAAAACAATAGGGAAATGATTAGTTATGATACATCCATGATATGGAATATTACATAGACATTACAAAGAATTTTAATAACTTGAGAAAACACTAACAATGCAATATGGTATTATGAATGGAAAAGAGATACAAAATTATATGCATTAGGATTCCAGTTGTTTTTAAAAATTGTATACAGCGATATATATACTGCATAACATTTACATAAATTTATATAATATAGCAGTCAAAACTAGAAGAAAACCACTAAAATGTTTACAGTGGATATTTGTTGACTGACAGTTTTGACAGTCTTCTTTATCCCTTTTTGTGGTTTCCAAATTTTCTACAGTGAACATACATTATTTTTATAATCAGGTATTATTTTTATAATCAGAAAAAAGAGAGTCATTTTAAAATCAGCTCTTCTCTGTAAGAACAGAGCATTCCACCTTCAAGTTATTGTGTGAAAAGTTAAATCTGAGGCTTGCACTTTTTTCATTCTTTTTTCTTTTTAATTAATTAATTATTTATTTATTTATTTTTGGCTGCGTTGGGTTGTCATTGCTAAGCACGGGCTTTCTCTAGTTGTGGCTAATGGGGACTACTCTTCGTTGCAGTGCAGGCTTCTCATTGCTGTGGCTTCTCTTGTTGCGGAGCATGGGCTCTAGGCACGCGGGCTTCACTAGTTGCCTCACACAGGCTCAGTAATTGTGGCTTGCGTGCTCTAGAGCGCAGGCTCAGTAGTTGTGGCGCACGGCCTTAGTCGCTCCGCAACACGTGGGATCCTCCCGGACCAGGGATTGAGCCAGTGTCCCCTGCATTGGCAGGCAGATTTCTAACCACGGCACCACCAGGGAAGTCCTTTTTTTCATTCTTGATGATGATCATTAGAAAGTGCTTTCTTTCATTTTAGAATTACTCCAGACTCCCAAATTAAGGTTCTTCCTGGCTGCTGTCTGGGGTGAACTTTGCAACAAACTTTTGAAAGATTAAAACAGCAGCATTATTCACAGTAGCCAGTAGGTGGAAGAAACCCAAGTGTACATCTAGAGATGAATAGATAAATAAAACGTGGTATATATTTACAATGAATATTATTCAGCCTGAAAGAGGAAGGAAATTCTGACATATGTACAAGACAGATGAACTTTGAAGATATTATGCTAAGTGAAATAAGCCAGTCACAAAAAGATAAATACTGTATGATTCCACTTATATAAGGTCCCTAGAGTGGTTAAATTCAGAGTCAGAAAGTGGAATTGTGATTGCCAGAGGCTGGGGGATGGTAGAATGGGGAGTTCTTATTTCATGGGCATAGAGTTTCAGTTTTACAGGATGAAAGAGTTGTGGAGATTGCACTACAATGATACAATGAGGAGGTACTTAGCCTACTGAACGGTACACTTAGAAAAGAGTAAAGTGGTAAATTTTATGTTAAGTATATTTTACCACAATTTTTTTAAAAAAAGGATTACAACAGAAAGAGAAAAAGAGGATGGAAAAGGAAGACAAGAAAGCCCTATCTAGCACAAGCAAGGTGAATTGCCTCACTAGCAGAACCTTAGAACTGGGCCACGGGGACCTCTCCTTTGATTATTGCAAGTCTTCATTTACTACATCTGTTCCCTGCTTTATTAATTCAGTGAGATGAAAACTGTGCATATCAAGCTGTCATCAATTAATGGATACTTGAATAACTTTTAGCACACCCACATGGAAATAAGCTTTCTCTAGCTACCTTCTTTTAGGGGCTCTTAATCTGGAGATCACCACTGTGAAAAAGTGGTCTGTGCACGGGTTTAGGGGTTCTTTATTTTCATGCAAAATTCTGTGTGTAGCTGAATCTGTGTATTTTTATAAAAGAAGTCTCGTTGCTCTTAGCAGATTTTCAAGAGGGACTCAAAGTTGAGAACCATTATCATAAGGAGTGTTCTCTTTGTGGTTTAGTCTTCTAAATTTCACTGCCCACATGTTTCAAATATCTCTCTAACAGTATGTGAAAAGATTCTCTAAATCAGGATTTTATGGATATAACAGATGATTTGCGAGTGACTTTTCACTGTTGGAAGTTCATGATGTATATTTTCCTCCATATTTATATTGAGTGTGAGTGCATAGATAAAGAACAGGCTAAGTTTTAGTACAGTGCATTCCAGATTCCTCTGTTTTCTGTCTAATCAAGGTCTATAAGTAATTTTTGTCCTAACCTATTTGTGGGGTTTTTTTTGGCCTGTATTTGTGCTAGGGTGTAACTTAAAAAAAAATCAGGACATTCATTTGTGAATATTTCTCCATCTGAGCTTATGTAACTGTTTAATGCTCACTTTAAAACAGTAGTTTAAAAACTTTCTTGGTAGTGACCCTCAGTTAGAAATGTATCTTATAGTATAATCCACTACACATACACTCTCACATACATACATACATATATATATATATATCCTGAACAAAAATCTCAAAATAATGCCCTGACTGCATGTGAAACACTGGCATTTTCTTTCCTATTCCATTCCATTCTGTTCTACTTCATTGCACTCTTCTACTTTAGTTATGAAAAGAATTGCTACTTGGGACCTTCTAAATCAGTTTTTCTCAAAGTTGGGTTCTCAAATTCAGCTGTACATTAAGATCACTTGTGGAGCTTTAAAAAATTCTGATGGCTGGGTTTATCCCTTATTCCCTCTCCCTCCCCCCATTCCCACTGCTGAAGGTTGTGATTTAATTGGTCTGGGGCAAGACCTGGGCCTTGGGACTCTAAAAATCAACCTTTGTGATTCTAACATGTAGCCAGGGTTAAGAAATACGGATTTAAATCGATTTCACAATCCTCTGGTAGGTCTCATCTCTCAGTTAGAAAACCGTTGCTTGAAATAGCCTCTTAGATTATTGTTTGATGGTATAGCAATTATAAAATGTTTTTATTACTTTTCTTTTTTCAAATATTTATTTTCTCTTTATTGTTTATTCAAATGCACACCATAAAAGACTGACGCTTGCATTTGCTCCTGTACCTTTGTGCTTCAATAAGCTCCCTTGCAATCATTTGCAGCATGTGTTTTAGACCAATGCGTCTCAAACTTTAATGTGCATAAGAATCACCTGGGATCCTTGTTATAATGAAGATTCTGATTCAGTATGTCTGGGATGGGACTTGAAATCTACATTTCTAATGAGTTCCCAGGTAAAGTTGTTACTACTGGTCCATGGACCACACTTTGAGTAGTAAGGTACTAGACAAAGATGCTTCAGCTCTCCTTTCTAACTGGATCTTTCTCTGTTCTGTGGCCAGCTGGCTTTTGGCCCTTTTTGTTATTTACAGTTTTGCACAAACCTTGAGGAAGTGAATGGTATCTTATTTCCTTCTAGTGATAAGGCCAGTAACCTCCTGATTGGGGCTCAAGATGACAGGGAATCCTCTCCCCCACACCAAACGGACAGATACATGAACCCTAGGCATCAAACCAGTAAATACACATTTTGTTATAGCAGTTTGAGTGGGTATCTCTGATTCTATGTCCCATATTGTACGTGTGTATGCATACGTGTGTATTCACTTCTAATGCAACACATTTTCACATTGTAAGCATTCTTTCTAATTGTTGAGTAATGCTTTCACAGCAAGATATATGTGCTTTTATTTAGCACTACTTTACATGAAGGTTGTTTACAAAGTCTGTCTCTTACTAGTGTATAAGCACTTTGAAGACAGGTCTATGCCTTACTCATCCTTGCATAATCAAAGAGCCTACTAGGCACTGCAGTGTTACATTGAAGAGTGGTAGTATTAGTTATCAGTCACCATGGTAATACTCAGTAATACCACCTCAAATCTCAGTAGCTTAAACTAATTGGCATTTATTTAGCTCCATAGTCTGTGGTTCAGACATTTGGATTGGGCTCGGTATGTAGTTCACCTGATCCAGACTGGACTTGTTGATGTGTCAGATGGTAGGCTCACTATTGCCAGGTGACAGGCATTTTTGCTGAACCAAACTTGGGTCCTATTGCCCATGTGCAATAAAGCCAATCTACTCGCACCGGGTTGTGGTGAAGGAAAGTGCAGCATTTATCGCAGGTGCCAAGCAAGGAGTAGGGGTGGCTAATGCTCCAAAGGCCCGAACTTCCTGATGGTTTTCAGGGAAAGGTTTTTAAAGACAGGATGAGGGAGAGGGTTGTGGGGTGCATAATCAGCTCATGTACATTCTTCTGATTGGTTGCTGGTGAGGAGTCAGCATCATCAACCTTCTGGTTCCAACTGGTCTGGGGTCTACCTGTTTGTGGTCAGCATGCAGTTAATTTCTTCCACTGGGGATTTCAGTATCTGCAAAATAGCACAATGATATGGCCCAGAATATTATCTACAGACCTTGAGGAGGAACTAAAGATCCTTGACTTTGTTTACTGACTAAACTAGTGTTGTTTTGTCTTGCTTGACTGTTTTCCCTTGTTTCTGCATTTTCTCACTTCTCTGATGAAATTTGTTTTTTGGAACTCAGGAGAGGCCTAGGAGGCTACAATTTTTCTATAAACAAGAAGCAGGCAGGGTCTGTCCAGGGAAGGCCCCATAGGGTCTGCTCAGTTTCAGGTTGACTGGGCATTTTTCTCTCATCCACCAGCAGGATAGCCCCCCTTGTTTCCTCATGCTGGAGGTGGAGTTACAGGACAAGCAAATTGAGACAAGTAACAATTTTTCAAGCGTCTACTTGCACATATTTGGTAATATCCCACTGGCTTGAGCAAGTCACCTCTCCAAGAGAGAGTCAGACTGAGAAGGCACTACAAAGTGATATGGCAAAGGAGGGTAAATAATTGGAGCTTTTTTTGCAATTAATCAACCACAGTAGTTTTCCTTTCCTTCTCTATCTTTACAGCAATGTCCTCCATCCAGTCTAAAATTCCTGCAATATGTAGAAACAACATAATGATACTGAAGTCCCTCCTGATTTTAGTTTTGAAACCATTAGTTAGCTCTGCCATAATAGAGCCTTGATCTGAAGTGATTTAGTCAAAGACATGAAGATCCTGATTTTTACTGGAGGGCAGCCTGGGCTTCATTACTGTCCACTCTCATGCCAGGTATATCAGCCACAATCCTATCTACCTGCTGGTGTGTGATCCTTCCAGGAGCTGGGCCAATATGCAGGGAAGCCGACAGCCATGTGTTTTAATCAGCACCTGTATCTTAATTTGTGGGGGGGGGGAGGGAGTTTCTCTTTGAGTCATGTTAAACAAAAACATAAAAATTACCTTAAAAACACCTTGATGAAAAGACACTTATTGACTTTCTCATCAGATGGGAGGAAAATACTGAACATGGGGGTAAGTGGACAGCAGCACTGATATCACCAAACCCAAAATAAAAAACCTTAAAAATGCTTAGTTTAACAGAGTGATCATAAAGAAACCATTGCTTGTATAACAAGAAAAACTAAATAACCAATGGCATTCTCAGTGTCCCCTTATTTTTCTACCACAAGGAGATATATTATATGAAACATATGCAAGTAATTGAGAGGCAAATAGAATTGCTTAAAGAGAGGTACTCAACTGACAGCAATAAAATTTAGACCAAATATCAGAAAACAATTAAGCCTGGCAGTAACATTGATTTGAGCACTCTTTTCTTATTTGGTTAGTCCTAGGAGGCCCACTGAGTTGCTATTTTGTTTAAGCTGATGGAAAGATAAACTAATCTTGTTCAATGGGCAGAAGATGCAGGAGCTGTGCTTTCTCTCTTCATTACAAGGATGGTTCAGGGGTAGTTGAAGTTTCAGTAAGATGACTGGGTTTAATATATTACTTACTTCCTGGGACATTAGAGACATGTAGAGATACACACCTCAGCTCAGTGAAAAAATATTCTGCTGGCCCCAAGTAAAATTGTGAAAGAAGTTGGTTGTATCTTCAGATCCTAGCCTCAACACTTTTCTCCAGGAGATACTCCTTTGCAAATCATCACTCAGGATCCTAAATGGAGGCCTCTGGTTTTTCTTCCTATCAAAATGACCTAAAACCCCTTTGCATGTCAATATTAATGATGGCTAACAGGTCAAAGCATTTTTCCCTCAAAGGGAATAAAGTTACTGAAAACAGGTTTTTATTAGTGAAGGTGTATGTATCATTTCTACCCCTAAAGTGACATCAAAGCAGCTCTCCTTTTACAAGGCAGGATCCTAAAGTTTAGAGTTCATTGGTACATACAGAAACAAAATAGGTACCTAGTACATCAGATAGAAAATGAAAATCTACAGACTTTGGTTTAAATATGGCATGTTGAAGACCTCTGACAGTTTTCCCAATCTAAAACCCCACCAAATTTACAGCAAAGAGTAAATCCAAAAGGCAAAAACAATAAGAAAGCAGACAATGGAGACTGTTAGCAATATTTTGGAAAACTGACAGCAGATGGACTCAAGGTACTGACTTGTATCAGCTTCCTCTACTCTGCTGAGTTTTAGTGGGATACAGGCTCTGGTGGTACTGATGGAGGCAGTGATGGAAGTGGTGACAGTGGTGGTGATGGAGGTGGTGGTGGTGGTGGAGGTGGTGGTGGTGTTGGTGATAGAGGTGGTGGTGGAGGTGGTGGTGGTGATGGTGATGGAGGTGGTGACAGTGGTGGTGATGGAGGTGGTGGTGATGATGGAGGTGGTGGTGGTGGTGGTGGTGGAGGTGGGGGTGGAGGTGGTGGAAGTGGTGGTGGTGATGGAGGTGGTGATGGTGGTAGAGGTGGTGGTGGTGGTGGTGATGGTGATGGAGGTGGAGGTGGTGATGGAGGTGGTGGTGGTGGTGGAGGTGGTGGTAGAGGTGGTGATGAAGGTGGGAGTGGAGGTGGTGGTGGTGATGGTGATGGAGGTGGTGACAGTGGTGGTGATGGAGGTGGTGGTGGAGGTGGTGGTGGTGATGGTGATGGAGGTGGTGACAGTGGTGGTGATGGAGGTGGTGGTGGAGGTGGTGGTGGTGATGGTGATTGAGGTGGTGGTGGTAGTGGTGGTGGTGGTGATGGTGATGGAGGTGGAGGTGGTGATGGAGGTGGTGGTGGTGGTGGTGGTGGTGATGGTGATGGAGGTGGAGGTGGTGATGGAGGTGGTCTTGGTGGAGGTGGAGGTGGAGGTGAGGGTGGTGGAAGTGGAGGTGGAGGTGGTGATGGTGGTGGAGGTGGTAATGGATGTGGGGGTGATGATGGTGATGGAGGTGGAGGTGGTGGTGGAGGTGATGGTGGTGATGGAGGTGGTGCTGGAGCACATCCCTTTCCTTCTACACTGTGAACTGCTTGAGGGCTGAGACTGCTCATCTTGTATATACTGGACACGTCCATGAAAGTTGGTTAAACATCAGTATCATAGTAAATGTCTGTTAAGTTGAATGGAAAGTTCTCTCAAGAATTATGAAGGATCTGAGATTTTACCCTAATTGTAAGCAATTAGGTTAACCCACCACATGGATGTTGACAGAGGTAATGGGACTCCTGGGTCAGAGACAAAGGACTTTATTACTTATGGCACAACAATCATCATGAGCTTCATATTCAGGCCCTCTTGTCCCCCAAGTTTCATGAGTGTGATTCAGAACATATCAGGGCAATACCTATGCAGTAGGTTTGTGTCACAGCTGAGGAATCACAGCTTTGGAAAACTCAATCTTTTATAATCTTCTCCTTCATTCCCCATGCAAGCAAACTTTTCCAACCTTTGCCCTGGGGAAAACAGTATCTTTATTATACTGGACAGCAAACATACCTTCCCTCTATTCCAGAGACACACACTATGTCTATCTTCCAAAGCTATCTGTTATATGAACATTCTTGAAAAGGTAGTGGATAACGAATTTTCAGTGCTTTGGCTTATGAGACGTGCAGAAACACAAGAGTCCTGGGGAGAATTGTCTCCCAAGCTGTCTCTCAAGAGACCATGAGTCTCTTATGATTCTTCTGATGGCATTTAACATACCTTAACCTGTGAAATACACACAATTACCTTGCCATTTATTTGCCTAATTTTTCTCAGCCCCATGCCCCCCTATCTATAGGCTGCTCTGTGATAGTGGAACTGAGACTCCATAATTTCATCTCCCAGCCCACTTCCACATAGATTCTACCAGTAGGAGGCAATGATGGGAGACTGGAAGGCAGGTGGAGGAAATAATGTGCCCTCTCCTGGCCTCCAATTCAGGTCTGAATCCCTCCAGCAGGAGAGAACAGCTATAGCTGTATCCTCCAGCCTTTCTTGGTACTTCCAAAGCCAGCGTGCAGCCGCCCCTACGAGGTATATGCAGCAGCCATGCTGTTGGAGTGACAGCCCCACCACACTCCCTCACCCCCCCACCCATCAACTGTCCTAGCACCTGCCACACTATCCCCAGCATCCCATTTTCCTTACCTTCCAGTTCTGTCTCCTTGACCTTCTAGCACCCACCTGGCTATGACCCTCCTTAGACTTTTCAGCAAAAATTAGCTCCATGGGCATGTCCCTTCTTGTCCTGCACTCCCACAGAACTTTCAGGTTCTAGTAACACCATCTCTTCCTATTTGTTTTCCCAGCCCTCAAGGTGGTAGTTTTTCCTGGTGTTTTCTCTAAGCTACCTCAGCATCCCACTTTCAACCTTTCAATGCCTGTGTAACAAATCTCTGTATTAAATACCTCTGTTTGAAATACCTAGCATGGTTTTTGCTTTCCTGAATGGACTCAGGCTGATGTACTACCCAGAATTATAAATAATTTTCTGTTCTAATCCAGTGTTTAAAATTTTATTTCTTTTTAATATAATTGTTATCTTTATCAAAGGACATAGTTCAAAATATCAAATAGTACAGTAGGCCCTTGCCCAGTGGCATGCTGCTTAATGATGACTGGGTTTTTTCTATGTGTGTGATGATCCATCTGTGGGACTAGGGGTAGAACCTACAAGTGCATGACTGACAGCTATAGATAAACTAGTTATTTGTGGGTACCAGTCTAAACTCAGAGGTTAAATAACTTACTCAAGAGCAATGGTAGTCCCTAGAGAAGGTCTTTAATTTCTCTTTTGGAAATATGTCCCAAATATTTACCAAAATGAGGATAATAATATTACCCCATACAGGAAAATTTTGTTGTTTTTTATAAGTACATCATCTTATGAAAATTATATATGAATACTATTCACTGTCTCGTTAATAAAGGAGTCAGTTTGAAAACAATTTTAGGAACCTATTCTGTGACTTTATTTTTCTAATCATAAAATATTGAGACTCAAATATATGTCCATGTAATATCTCTCAGAAACAAAAACATAATACACTGTTTATGTTTTTTTAGATGAAAGAAAATTTGAAATAACTTTAGTGGTAAATAATTTTCAGTGATACATAATTAGAAGCTGCTTGAGTTCATAATACTTTAGTACATTATTATTTTGCCTAAAACATGTACAAAAGCAATTTAATATCAGGCAAATATAGTTACAGAGACAGATGTTATTCTGGATCACCCTACCCCCTTAAGTAAATAATGCAGGTTAATGCTCATTAATTTTAATAAATGCCTTCAAAGGTATATGCCTTCAGGAGGCATACCCGCTGAATTGTAAATGGTTTCTTGAGACCAAATCCTTTAAATCCTTCCAAAGCATGTTGGCATTTTAATACTATCAAATGCCAGTTTAGTATATTTCATTATCATCAGAACTGGGAATGAAATATCTGGGGCGCAACTAATAATACTCAGACCTTGCTCACATTGTGATATGAGAGTCAACCTTTTAGGAAGCGAGTCCTATCTCTATGAATAATTTGTTTCACAACCCAACTCAATCTGTTGGTTAGAATTTGGATATTATTGCATAATCTTGTTGAGAAAAATAGAGTAACATCTTGAACAGAGCCAAGGAGCTCTTTTATTCATTTTCAGTAATAATGTAAAAATGGGGCCACGAATTGATTTGTGCATGTGGCACTATTTGAAATACAAAAGAAGAAATATTCTCTTTTACAGGGTTCACTTCTTTAAGGAAGTGCAGCAACATCCTTCTCTCTGTTCTGTTAATGTTTTGCTGAGTTTTAACCATTTATTTGCTTTTATAAAATTTCCAATGGGCGTTGTCTACTTGAAAAAGGTTTATGCTGGGACTTCCCTGGTGGTGCAGTGGTTAACAATCTGCCTGACAATGCAGGGGCCACGGGTTCCATCCCTGGTCTGGGAAGATCCTACATGCCACGGAGCAACTAAGCCCGTGCGCCACAACTACTGAGCCTGCGCTCTAGAGCCCGCACGCCACAACTACTAAAGCCTGCGTACCCTAGAGACGTACCTAGCGTACCAAGAGACGCCACCGCAGTGAGAAGCTCACACACCACATTGACGAGCAGCCCCCGCTCTCCACAACTAGAGAAAGCCTGAGTGGAGCAGCGAAGATCCAACTCAGACAAAAGAAAAAAAAAAAAAGAAAAAGGTTTATACTAATGTTAACATATATTTTGCCTGAAGGAATATATAAAGGACAAGGAAAATAAATGCATTAATTTCAATGAATGGATCTGTCTTATGACCAGAATGGATCATTCCACGATGTAGCTGAATTTCACCCCAAAGTGCCTATTTTAAACATTTCTACGTGTTTGACAGTGGATTGTCTTAGTTACAGCTTCCCATCTCTCTTGCATCCTTAGTCTCTATCTGTTGCCCTTACTTCTGCTGGAAACTTGCTCACTTCTGCTCTATTCTGTATTAAAACGCTTCTCTCCACTCTGCATCCTCTTCAAGCTATTGTCCTCTTATTCTCCTCCACTTTCCTACTAACTCATCAAAGAGCCTCTCAGCCCCTACCTCCATCCTCTACCAAAATGTGGCTTTAAGGACAACACTCTGAATAATCTCTACCTCTTGCAGGAAAGAAGGGAAATGTTATTAGAAAGGAGTACCCTGAAGGCTTCAGCCATTTTGATAATGTTCTATTTATTTAAATACTTTTTTACGCATGAAATATTTATTATATTAAAAAAAAAGCTTCCACCATCACTATTTTACTAAAACTGCCATCAGTGACCACCTAGTTGCCAAGACCAATGACCTCCCCCCTTCTTTAACTTTCTACAATATTTGATGTTATTGAGCAAACTTTCTTTCTATAAAAATTGTTTTCTAGATAGACTCATAGGTGTAGAAAACAAACTTATGGTTACCAAAGGGGAAATGGGGGTGGGGGGGAAGAAAAATTAGGAGTTTTGGATTAACAGGAACACACTACTATATATAAAATAAACACCAAGGACCTACTGTATAGTGCAGGGAACTATATTCAATATCTTATAATAACTTACAATGGAAAAGAATCTGAAAAAGAATATCTATATCTATACCTATATAGATATAGATATATCTGAATCACAACATTATAAATCAACCAACTTCAATTAAAAATTGTTTTCTGACTCTAAAGTATTACACACTTATCATAAGAATATGGATAATAGACTGAAATACTTAAATTTATTTAAGTATTTAAATTACATTCTTTAAGAAAAAACTTAAATCCCAATCATTCCCATTCTCCAGATAGAACAACTGTGAATGTTTTTTTTACTACAAGTGTTTGTGTATGTGTGTGTATATTTCTACTTAGTAAAATTTCCATTTTATATTCTGATTCTCCCTCTTAATATTAAATTAAGGGTATTCTCCCAAGTCATTTTACTATTCTTCACACACATGATTTTAAAGAACTGAATAATCTCCCATCATATAACTATACAATTATTTATTTAACTATCCCCATTCATTAAAACAAACAATCAACTCTGCAGATCCTTCAGGACAACAGTCACTGAGTACTTACCTTGTTCCTGGAAGTGATCCATGTGCTTTGCATTTGTCATCTCATTTTGTCCTCACAACAGTGCAAGTATGATTGTAACCCTCCTTGATCTCAACTACCTCCCCTCTGCAGACTTCTTCTGAATAAAAACCTGTGTTTCCAACTTCTCTTCTGAACTCAGGGGTCTTGCACCTAACTGCTTCATGGTCTTCTACCCCAGGATGTCCACAAAACACCTAAACACCTAAACACGAGATGGCCCAAACTATCCTTTCTTCCCACAAACTTGCTTCCGTTCCTTCCCTCCCCCAGTTCAGTTAGTGGCCCTCTTTTCCTTCTAGCCCCTAAGCATGCAACCCAGGCATCCTCTTTCCTTATGTCTAACCAGTTGTGAAGGCCTGTCCTACCTCCATTATATTTTCCACAACTACTCTTATTTCCCCATTTCCTCAGTAACTTCTCAAGTGACTTACTTATTACCTCTCATCTGGACTAATTTAAAAGACTGCTGAGGAATTGTCCTGACTTCCATCTCTTCTAGTGTCAAATCATCCTATCTACCACTGTCTTATTAATCTGGCTCCATTCTGTTCATACCTTTGCATTGGTGCCTCATTCCCCCAGATAAAGTCTAAATCCCTGAGTCTGATATTTAAGACCTTATATCTTCTGGCAAAACCCACCATTCTAGCAAATTATGATGTTCACAAACTCCTGTACTTTTGCTTTTATTCTTCTCTGTATTTGGAGTGTTTTAACCACTCTTTCTCTCTCCTCTCCTTCCACTTTATTTGTTCTAAAGATGCCTATCTGTCAATATCAAGGTTAATACCACTCCTCCATGAACCTGCCCCATTCTCCCATCTGGGACAAATCTCTTCCAAAATTGAGAATCAAGAATTCTTTGCCTTGTCTTATTTTTGGTCCATATCACTACAACTTTGTAGAACTGTAATGTGAGGAACTGTTTTGTGTCCCTACTAAAGTATATACTGCTTGAGGGCAGGAACTCTGCATTGCACGTATTTTGGGCCTTCATAGCACCTGCCACAGTACCTGGCACATGAAGAATGTTCAGTGAATGCTTGTTGAGTGTGGAAATTAGTAACTTTGCTGACCAGTATCACATATCCATATCATTAACTCCCTTTCTTTTACTTTAACTCTTTATA
This sequence comes from Kogia breviceps, assembly GCF_026419965.1. Lineage (NCBI taxonomy): Eukaryota > Metazoa > Chordata > Mammalia > Artiodactyla > Physeteridae > Kogia > Kogia breviceps. Next base: position 31,674,092 of record NC_081314.1, read on the forward strand.
ATTTTGCCCTGGTTCAGTTTCTGCTTCACTTTCATGCCTCATGAATAACTCACACCCAACCCTCTGCTGAAGCCTCACTTAAGTGTACCCTCTTTTTGTAATAAATCCCCAATGATTAGGTTGATGTTTACTTGCCCACACATTTCCTTTCTCAGAAATCAGTTCTTCAGCACTATTCAGAGAGCTGTACGATATTAGTGTGAACTCTTGGTTACCAGTGACAGAATCTTAACTCAGACTAGCCTGAGCCCAAGGGGGGCTTTAGTTGAAGGATCTTGCAAACGCTAGCCAAACCAGAGGAAGAGTTTCAGGAACTTGCTTGGTTCTGGGGATCTCGGAGTTTGAAACTTGGGACTCCTGCCATAGAGACACTTTTCCCCTCTCATTCTCTCTCTTGCTTCCAATTACTTCAATCCTGGCTTGCCTTGGCTTGGCTTTATTCTGTCCAGCTGGAGATGGATGCAGACATTAAAGGCAAACAGAAACTGGAGACAAGTAGAAAGGGAAAAAAAAAAATCCAGTCAGTGGTAAACTCAGATCACCAGTCCTTAAGCTCAGCTCCTGCTTCTCTAATCCAATATCTTTTCCCAGCTATGGAAACCAACCTAGTCTGCTAGTTTGCGGAGGCTGACCTGAGTTAGTTTTTGTCATTTATAATGAAGAGAGTCCTGACTAATGCAGGTAAATGCTTTTTCACAACGCTGGAGAATTGATTTAGGAGCAATTCAGTAAAATACTGCGACTTCAAAATGGGATTGAGTCCTCCATATTGTTGAAATGTGTCAACAGAAACTGGGTCCTATTCTAGACCCCCATATGTTGGGGTGATCGAATCTGCATGCTTTCAAGGTAGACAGATCTTTCATCTTTGAAAAAACTTTCCATTTAAGAAGAAATTTAAGATTTCAAATTCTTTCCCCCAAACTTTCTAAATCTACCACACTTAACCAGGTTCTCAGATTTACATACTCTCATAATATGCCTTAAAGATATTCCTTATCTCTTTTATCACTATCCCTTCTTGTTTTGTATAAATTGCTGTTATGTTGAGCTTTCTCTCTCCTTTTTATTAAGGCAGTTATCCATTTACCAGTTTCATCTGAATTATCATAGGAAAATTTATTTTCCCTATAAAAATAACTGGCTTTCTTAACTGCAGTTTTATTCAGTAGTGCCTAAACTCATAACAGTTCTCCATAAGGATTTTACTATGGGGAATTTATACTCTTTAGTTAAAATCTTTTTGGAGCAGTCCAGTTTTCTTTACCTTTGGTATTTCCAAATTCTTAGTGAATGACCAGGAATTCACCTGTTGCTAGCTGCTTCAGAAGCCTTCCATAAGCTATGATGTGGTGCGATGCTATGCTAAATTAAAATTTATATACTTTGATTTTCTTTTTAATGGCTATTAGAAAACTTTTATCCTTGATTAATGGATTACTGAATATCCAACATGACATCATTTTATCTTCCTCTGTTCATATTATCTGTATTAATCCACTTCTACATGATCAGATGAAAGGAAATTCTGCATCTGAATTTCTAACAGGCTCCTAAATACATTGTTTTTTGCATGCTCATATATATATATATACATTCATCATAAAGAAAGATTAGTGATTAAAAAACATGTTATCTGTATTCCCATGTTTCAAAATTTTACTGGAATCTATCGGCAACATCTAAATAATCTGTATTATGATGACCAGATTTAGAATATAGAAACGAGAGGGTCAGAATTTATGGGGTTTTCCTTTAAATCACCATTTCTGAATAGTGCCGACTTAAATTGATTTTCTTACTCAAAGACCACATTACCTCCTGTGTTTATTTCTTTCTAAAAACTAATCTCAACTATAATAAGTCCACACACAATAGGATTATCTTAAGGAGAAACTTAATTAAATCAGGAGGAAAAAGGGAATCTGTCTTTCTAGAATGAGGGCATATATATTCCATAATATATTTCCTTCTAGATCTGTGCAGGTTTAGAAGACTTGTGCCAGATTCAGAGTAGTCTCCTGAGGGTCCTGTGAAATAATGTTATATGTTGGTAATATTTATACTATGACAACATCTGTACCTGATCTCTGGCATAAATTAGTAATCCATTCCTTGTTCTTATCAAAAGGAATTTCACATTTCCTGTTAATTTCAGTGACATTTATCTGACAGTGTAAATTGAGAGAAGATAGTAAACGGCACAGTGGGTTTCATGGATTTTTTTTTTTTTTTTTTTTCGTTACGCGGGCCTCTCACTGTTGTGGCCTCTCCCGTTGTGGAGCACAGGCTCCGGACATGCAGGCTCAGCGGCCATGGCTCACGGGCCCAGCCGCTCCGCGGCATGTGGGATCTTCCCAGACCGGGGCACGAACCCATGTCCCCTGCATTGGCAGGCAGACTCTCAACCACTGCGCCACCAGGGAAGCCCGGTTTCATGGATTTTTAAAACATATTTCTTATTGTGGTAAAACATACATAAAATAAAATCTGCCATTTTAACCATTTTTATAGTAATCATGTGGCATTAAGTATATTAATTAATTCAGAGTGTTGTACAACCATTACCACTATCTATTTCCAAAATTTTTTCATCACCCCACACAGAAATTCTGTAGCCATTAAGCAATAACTCTCCAGTCCTCCCTCTCTTCAGCCCTGGGAACCTCTAACTTTCTGTCTCTATGAATTTGCCTATTTTAGATATTTCATATAAGTGGAATCACACAATATTTTCCCTTTTGTGTCTGGCTTATTTCAGTTAGCATAATGTTTTCAAGTCTCATCTGTGTTGTTGGGTCACATGGTAATTCTATATTTAGCTTTTTGAGGAACCATTAAACAGTTTTTCACATTGACTGCACCATTTTACATTCCCACCTTCAATGTACAAGGGTCCAATTTCTCTGCATCCTTACCAACACTTATTTTCTGCTGTTTGTTTGTTCATTTATTTATTTATTAATAGCCATCCTAATAGCTTTGAAGTGATATCTCATTGTGGTTTTGATTTGCATTTCATTAATGCCTAAAGATGTTGAGAATCTTTTCATATACTTACTGGCCATTGGTATGTCTTCTTTGGAGAGATGTTCATTCAAGTCCTTTGCCCATTTTGAAATTGGATTATTTGTCTTTTTGTTGCTGAGTTGAAGGAGTTCTATATTTATTCTGGATATTAAACCCTTACCAGATATGTGATTTCCAAATATTTTCTCTCATTCTGTAAGTTGTCTTTTCACTCTCTTGATAGTGTCCTTTGATGCACAAAAGTTTTTAATTTTAATGAAGTCCAGTTTACCCATTTTGTTGTTGTTGCTGTTGCCTGTGCTTTTGGTGACATATAAGAAACCATTCCCAAATCTAAAATCATGAAGATTTGTTCCCATGTTTTCTTATTCTATGAGTTTTGTGGTTTTAGTTCTTAAGTTTAGGTCTTTGATCCATTTTGAGTTAATTTTTATATATGGTGTAAGGGGTTTCATGAATTTTTTTAAACCAATAAAGAGTAGATTTTAAAAATGTTTTTGAAAAAGAGAACACTTGTACACTTTTGGTGGGAATGTAAATTGGTACAGCCCATATGGAAAATAGTATGGTGGTTCCTGAAAAAATTAAAAATAGAACGAACTACCATATGATCCAGCAATCTCACTTCTGGGTATATATCTGAAGAAAGGAAATCACTATCTCAAAGTGATTCAGAATCAATATCTGCACTCCCATGCTCATTACAACGTTATTCATGATAGTCAAGGCACAGTAACAACCTAAGTGTCCATCAAATAGATAAATGGATTAAGAAGATGTGGTATTATCATTCAGCCACAAAAAAAGAAGGAAGTTCTGCCTTTTGTGTGACCATGTGGATGGACCTTGAGGGCATATGCTAAATGAAATAAATCAGACAGAGAAAAGCAAATACTGTATTTTCTCTCACATATGTGGAATCTAAAAAAGCCAAACTCATAGAAACAGAATAGAACAGTGGTTATTAGGGGGTGGCAGGTGAGGGGAATGGGGAGATGTTGATCAAAGGGTACCAAATTCCAGTTAGAAGATGAATAATTTCTGGGGCTCGAAGGTACAGCATGGTGATTCTAATTAACAATGTATAGTTATAGTTAACTGTATTATATACTTGAAAGTTGCTAAAAGAGTACATCTTAAATCTTCTCTCCACACCGAAAAACAAATGGTAACTATGTGAAGTGATAGAGGTGTTGACTAACCTTCGTGGTAATTATTTCACAATGTATACAAGTACCAAATCATCACATTGTACACCTTAAACTTACAGGGGCTTCCCTGGTGGTGCAGTGGGTGAGAGTCCGCCTGCCGATGCAGGAGACACGTGTTCGTGCCCCGGTCCGGGAAGATCCCACATGCCGCGGAGCGGCTGGGCCCGTGAGCCATGGCCGCTGAGCCTGCGCGTCCGGAGCCTGTGCTCCGCAACGGGAGAGGCCACAACAGTGAGAGGCCCGCATACCGCAAAAAAAAAAAAAAAAAAAAAACTTACACAATGTTGTATGCCACTTATATTGCAATAAAGCTGGAAAAAAACTGCATGTGAGAATCATTGCTACAACCAGATAAATATCTCCAAAGTATATAACTTAAAAAAAATCTAGTTGATTTATGGATTCCATCTACAAAACATAACATTTTAAATGTGTTCCTGAATACATATTATATTCATTGACTATCTTCAAAGGCAAACAAGAAAACTCTCTCCAAACTGTCTCCTCCAAGGCTATCACCAGGAGATACTTTTAAGCACAAAAAGATTAAAAGAAAAAAAAAAACCCACTCTCATTGTGCCATAGTCTTCTATCGCGTGAGCTATAGCCAATGTGAATCTTTCAAGTGAGAATTGCTGCTTATGAATGAGGCATTCAAAAATAACCACTTTTTAGGAGGAAAAGTGCCAGGGAGAAGGGATGGTCTTATATAACTGGGCAAGCTCTCTGGTGAGATGTTTCAGGAGGTTCCTGCTCCCCATTCCCTAAATATCATCCTTTGGCTTGTCAGCAAACCAAATATTAGACACATTTTGTTTTTCATTAGATATTGACAACCCTTGGTAGAGCTAAATTTTTAAAATATATTACCACAGTTATTAAAATTGTTTTAACAATTAAGTCATTTTTCAGAGAGTTGCTCTATGAAAAGTTTTGTCTACCTTTTCAAAAACCAATTGATATGCTCAGAAACTATCAATATTTGTATGGAGAGGGGAAACTAGATCTTGTATCGCAAATCTTTAGCCACCCCAGCTCATTTAACCTACTCTGAATAAAACCACTGTTATGACCATTCTGGTTTTGTGTATTTGCTTCATACTCTCAGCAGCAAAGGTGAGGCAGAGTGGGGATGTTTCAGAGAAAGTTTATTAAAGCAGTGATTCTTTTTTTTTTTTTTTTTTTGCGGTACGCGGGCCTCTCCCTGTTGTGGCCTCTCCCGTTGCGGAGCACAGGCTACGGATGCGCAGGCTCAGTGGCCATGGCTCACGGGCCCAGCCGCTCTGCGGCACATGGGATCTTCTCGGAACGGGGCACGAACCCGCGTCCCCTGCATCGGCAGGCGGACTCTCAACCACTGTGCCACCAGGGAAGCCCAAAGCAGTGATTCTTGATTCTGGCTGCACACTGGAATCACCTGGAGTGTTTAAAAAAATGCATACACACACATATATACATATAAAATCATTTTATTAATCTGATTAAAAATGTCTCATATATACTGATCATATATATGTATATTGATTTTATATATAAACATATATACTGATTATATATATATATACACAAACACAATGTATACTTAGAGATCATACATATATGTATGTGTAAATATAAAATCAGTAGATAGATACATACATAGATTGATTGATAGATAGATCGATAGATATTATAGATACTGAATATATCATGCTCGGGCTCAACCCTCAGAGATTCTGACTAAAATCTTTCGGGTGGGGCTCAGAGAGTTTTAAAATCTCCTCAGGTAATTGTCTGTGCAAACGGGGTTGAGAACCATTGTGCCAGATAAAAGATGACAAATGGGAAACAAGTACTAATAACAAATACTAGGTACTGTGAGGTCAGATACCTAGTTTCTGAAGCATGGCCTGCTCTTTGGAACTTGCCCCACCCGACCCCATTCTCCCACAAACTGTCGTTTCCTCTAATCCTTTCTCTAGAGGTAATAGTCAGTCTAGCATATCCAAGGAAGGAGCCCATACCTAAAAAACCCTCCTTTCTTTAAGGTCTAGGACAGGTCTGCAAACTTCCACTTTTCTGTCTGAGGACCTATATTTGCCTAATGATCAACATTGGAATATTTACCCCCCTTCAGTGGAGAACTAACCAAACCTATTACCTATCATGGAAAAATAATTATCTGTAGCTTTGCTTCTTACCTGTGCTATCCCTGCTTAGCAACAGGTACTAAAGGCTTTCAACATGCAGGCTCAAGTCAGCGCTATTCCTGAACAAACCTAATCAAGCTTAGTGATGTACCTGGAAGCCTGCGCTCATCAATGGATAGTAGGGCTTAGAGTGAGTCTTACAGACATCAGTTTACTACTATTCTTTACCTACCAATCTGGATGCCCTGAATAACAGCATCAGCCCAAGTGTGGCTTTTTGTATACTGGGATTCAGCTGGTGGGCCTCCTCTAAAGGACGAGCCCCATTGCCTGGAGCTGGTAGTTCCCACAGCACTGGCCTAGTATAATCATGACTGGATGACCCTCCCTCTTCACTCTTGCCCAAGGTAGAGGTCCCAGGATGCTACGTCACTGAACCTTCCTGGACCATTTCGACTCTCCACACAATGGTCCAAATTATTTCATGAGATATCCTAGTAAGGTGTTTGACATTCTGTCCCATTAACAAGCTATAAAAAAATACTCCAGGACTGTATCCAGAACCTGAATGACTCTCTCCACATATATTAGGAAGGGCAGTTTCTGGAAATAACTGGATTCCTCTGTTTTGGCAGATGGAGGCTTCATGGTTCTAATGTAAGGGTGGCAGGATGGTTGGTGAATACTGGGCATGTTAACTTTGCATGTTCCAGCTGTTTGGGAGACGCATAAACTCTGTGAAATACTGGTGTTGATGGTAGCGGGGTGGAGCCAACTGAGGACACTGGGCATCCAGGGAGGGTGAAGGAAAATAAGAGCTTCCTGAAAGGGAAGTACAAGCCAGCACTGAACTTGCCCATCTTACTTCTGTTTCTAATTGAGGGAACTCATGCTGGGAGGGGAGGAAGTGGGTTGTAGAGAATAATGAGAATCATGTTTGCACAGAGACACAAACTTGAGTGGGGAGAGGGGGTTGATGACATTTTCTGTGCTTTGGCGAAAATGCTTGGTCAGGGTCTCCTGCCACTGTATTTGTTTGCATGACTCATAGGAGAAAAGTTAAGCAGATAACATGTATAGGTCATTCCTTAAGGACCACATTAACAGATGCACAGTAAATGGGCATGTGCTTCCCAATCACAGCTGGGATTTCCCACAGCTGAGTTCACTGGGACACACCTCTTTCTGCCGAAATGAAGAGCATTCTTTAAAAGGGCAGAGAAACCCCTGCATGTGAAGGCCAAGCACGGTCATCACGTGAAATGCTTTAAGATGCAGATTCTGTCAGAATCAATGGGAGAGACAGAAGCGCCATGCCTGCCTTGGTGAGGTGGTGACCCTCACCCGGTGGGAGCCGGCTGGACAGTCCAGGAAAGCTGATGTTCTAACTCAGCCTGAAGTCCCTAGAGGTCAACCAGACCACCAGGAAGGAAACCCAGATGTGGACAAGCACAAGGACAATCAGAAATCTGTGAGGATGAACTGAAATCCATGTCTATTTCTCACTAACTCCAACCTGAGGGAGCCTTGGGTGTCCCGTGAGGGAATCTGGTGTCCTGCTCTGACAGCAGCCGGAGGAGCTGAAGGAAAACATGCCCCAGGCAGGTCAGTGACAATGGCTAGCACCTTGCTTTGACGTTTGTGAGGTAAAAAAAAAAAAAATCTACGTGCTGCTTCGCGTCTGCCTTTCAAACATCGTGGAGAATTGTTTCTTATGGCAAATGCGAGCCTGAAATTTTAGAGGGAAAGGAATGCTGGGAAATGTAGTTCCAGCTTTACTGAGTCAACGAAGTTGACAAGATCCCACAATACTGCTTCCTAGAGAGCTCGGAATATTTGTCGCCTTTGACTCTTTCTCTCCCACCCCATTTGCACTGGATCATCCATCAATTCTGTTTATCCTTCTTTCATAGTTGCTCTTATCCCCTCATTTCTGCCACTGCTGTAGGTTGTGTTGGGACTATTCCCCTGGATTTGAGCTCTCCTCTCTTTAATTCATATCCTGTGACTAAGCACCCAACCTGTACCCCACTTTCAATGGCTGTCCCTTGTCATGTTCCTCCATTGCCTGAATCCCTGCTTTGTTAATCTGCTTTTCCACTCAGAACCCCAAAGCCAGGGGACACCGTGATTTTCCTAGACTTCCCAGGGACTTGTATGTTCTCTGAACCTCATTGCACAACTACAACCTGGATTTTCTCTCCCTGAGAGAGGACTATACACTCCCATCTTGTTGAACTAAGGTTTGGCTTTGTGACTTGCTTCTACCAAGAAGATGATAGAGGGAGGGGAGTTGTTGAGCAGGGTACCCTGCACTGGTAACCAGTCCCAGGGGAGGACTCTCAACACTTCTGCCCACTGCATCTTGGTATCAGCATCACCAAAGAAAACACAATGGAGTCAAGCACTGAATGGAACAACGTTTACTTACACAGAGAAGAGACACAACAAGATCAGCTTCAATAGTGGGCACTTGTCCCCCATGGCCGAGGTCTCTCCCACAGCCAACATGAAGGAACCCGACCCCTCCCCATGGAGGAATGAAATAGCAGTTGGCCAGGTGCCATTTAAGCAGAACAAAAAAGCAGCATTGAGCCTGAAACAAGGAAAGATATTCCCACCCAAGGTAATGAGCTCAGCATAGGCAGTGTGGGCTCTTTATCTCTCAGTAAGGAAGTGATCCAGGTCCAAGACCCATTGTTAGGTGGTCCAGTGGATGTTGAAAGACTGTGTGAGACTTCCTTTTCCAACAGTAGTGATGTTTGACATAGACATCTGTGAGCAGAAGATTCAAGACCCGTCAAGAGGTTCACCACGTTCTCGGTTATCTTTGCCACACCACCGTCAATGTTCTGGATAGCGGCTGCTCCATCTGCCTGGCTCACAGAATGAAGACAACATGCAGCAGAACACAGGTGACCCACAATGGGCATGAAATGTGAGCAACCTTTGTCAATTAATCCACTGAGTTGGGGGAGTGGGCAAATTCAAGAGCTTTGCCTGCAATGGACAGAACTTGGGGATGGATTGGATGTGAGGTAGAGAGGGGTGTCAAGAGTGACTTCCAAGTCATGGCTTGCAAAGCTGGAGTGATTCACTATGATCACAGGCATTACAGAGGATGCAGGACTTTGATAATCAATAGTGTTGAATTGCTGAAAGCCATGCAATTACAGAAGCAGATGATCCGGGAACTCTGAGTAAACATTTGCATGAGCCACACCAAGGAGACCTGAGAGCCTGGAAATGCCACACACCCAATGCAAGGCAGTGGACCAAATACAGGAAATGGGAAGAGGCTAAGACAGGCAGGCAAATCTGGATCCTGGACAGGTATGGTGTAAGGCAGCTGTGTTGATCCAAGCAGGCCATTAGATATGAATGAATGAGAGAACAAATTCTACTCATTGCCATACAAACAGACTTTGGCTGTTCTGTCTTCCCCATATTTATTCAAAACACATTTATACCCTACCAGGAATACTTTCTCCCCAGTCCAAATTGGATTTCACATCTAAGACTTTTCATGTCTAAGACCACTTTCACATAAAGCTGTCTGTGATTACTTGAGTGTCCAGTGTTGGGACTCTGAATGCTAATAGAAGCCATTTTCTGTATCAGGACCTGATGTTTTGCTGAAAGCCTTACTTTTGGTTTCAAGGTTCGCAGGATTCACTGGCAAAATAACCACTCTGTACTCAGTTAAACAAGAATTTAGAGAGAGTTTATTGAATTAACAAAGATTACAGTACACTAATTAAGAAAGGAATAGTTTAACTAAGAAAGAATAGTAAAGACAGAGGTTTATACATCACCAAATTGGGGAAGCACCTACATCCAGATCCAAGCAGTGCTGAGAAGTCCCTTGAACAGCAATCTGGAGTCCCAATTGGGAAGGTCCTGGAGGTGTGTCCACCCCATGGGTGAGACTTCAGTTTGCCACTTGAAGGAGCCCAGCTTTTAGCACCAAGCCGCAGGCTGATAACAATCAGTCTGCAAGCAAGTTTGCAGCCCTGGTTATTGTCATAAATGCCTTGGTCTTAACTCGTAAGTCTTGGAATGTTCTTGATCCCCTGGGGCTGGCCAGACCCTCAAGGTGCAAGAAGTCCCATGACTTACCGTCTATCTTATCCAGTGGTTTACAATGTGTGCTGGCGCCACCCCTGCTGGCCTGGGTGTAGCTCAGCAGTTTGGCATGCAGCCAGCTTTTGCGTCATTGTCCAGTCAGAGAGAGGCCTGGTGCCACCTCTGAAGCCTAAACAAGACTACTTCACTAGCTTCCCCAACACTTGACTACACTGATAATAGGACTTTATAATTTAACAGGCACTCTCCTAAAGTTTGGCACTTTGAACTAAACTTCCTTGTGTCCTGCTTGGGTCTTGAGAGTGAGGGAGGGCTAACAATAAGTAGACAAATTTTCCTGCTGCATGTATGTCAGCAAGCATGCCCTATAGTGGTACTAGTGCTGGGGTGAGATATGGCCCCAAGTGCAGAGGTCAAAGTACCTTTGATTTAGGATAATGCCAGGAATTTACTTTTGTTTCCTCCAACACCAACTTTTTGTTATGAAAAATTTCAAACATAAAGGAAGATTGAAAAAAAATCTCAAAGATGATACCAACAGATAGAGAGATATACCATGTTCTTGAGCTGGAAGAATCAATATTATGAAAATGACTATACTACTCAAAGTAATCTACAGATTCAATGCAATCCCTATCAAATTACCAATAGAATTTTTCACAGAATTAGAACAAAAAAATTTACTGTTTGTATGGAAACACATAAAACCCCCAAATAGCCAAAGCAATCTTGAGAAAGAAAAACAAAGCTGGAGGAATCAGGCTCCCTGACTTCAGACTATACTACAAAGCTACAGTAATCAGAACAGGCACAAAAACAGAAATATAGATCAATGGAACAGGATAAAAAGTCCAGAGATAAATCCATGCACCTATGGTCACCTAATCTATGACAAAGAAGGCAAGGATATGCAATGGAGAAAAGACAGTCTCTTCAATAAGTGGTGCTGGGAAAACTGGACAGCTACATGTAAAAGAATGAAACTAGAACATTCTCTGACACCATACACAAAAGTAAACTCAAAATGGATTAAAGACCTAAATGTAAGACTGGATACTATAAAACTCTTAGAGGAAAACATAGGCAGAACATTCTCTGATATAAATCACAGCAAGATCTTTTTTGATCCACTTCCTAGAGCAATGAAAATAAAAACCAAAATAAACGAATGGGACCTAACTAAACTTAAAAGCTTTTGTATAGCAAAGGAAACCATAAACAAAATGAAAAGACAACCTACCAAATGGGAGAAAATATTTGCAAACAAAGTGATCGACAAGGGATTAATCTCCAAAATTTATAAGCAGCTCATGCAGCTCAATAACAAAAAAAAACCAACCCAATCAAAAAAATGGGCAGAAGACCTAAATAGACATTTCCCCAAAGAAGACACACAGATAGCCAAGAGGCACATGAAACGATGCTCAGTAGCACTAATTATTAGGGAAATGTAAATCAAAACTACAATGAGGTATCACCTCATACTGGTTAGAATGGGCATCATAAGAAAATCTACAAACAATAAATGCTGGAGAGGGTGTGGAGAAAAGGGAACCCTCTTGCACTGTTGGTGGGGATGTAAATTGATACAGCCACTATGGAGAATAGTATGGAGGTTCCTTAAAAAACTAAAAATAGAACTACCATATGACCCAGCAATCCCACTATTGGGCATATACCCAGAGAAAACCATAATGTAAAAAGACACGTGAAGGACTTCCCTGGTGGTGCAGTGGTTAAGAATCTGCCTGCCAATGCAGGGGACATGGGTTCAAGCCCTGGTCCGGGAAGATCCCACATTCCACGGAGCAACTAAACTCGTGCACCACAACTACCGAGCCTGCACTCTAGAGCCCACGAGCCACAACAACTGAGCCCGTGTGCCACAACTACTGAAGACCGCATGCCTAGAGCCCATGCTCCACAACAAGAGAAGCCACCACAATGAGAAGCCTGCTCACTGCAATGAAGAGTAGTCCCACTTGCCACAACTAGGGAAAGCCCACGCGCAGCAACAAAGACCCAACTTAGCCAAAATAACTAAATAAAATTTAAAAAAAAAGACACATGCACCCCAATGTTCATTGCAGCACTATTTACAATAGCCAAGTCATGAAATCAACCTAAATGTCAATCAAGAGATGAATGGATAAAGAAGATGTGGTACATATATACAGTGGAGTATTACTCAGCCATAAAAAGGAATGAAATTGGGTCATTTGTAGAGACGTGGATGGACTTGGAGACTGTCATACAGAGTGATGTGAGTCAGAAAGAGAAAAACAAATATCGTATATTAATGCATATATGTGGAATCTAGAAAAATGGTACACATGAACCAGTTTGCAAGGCAGAAATAGAGACATAGATGTAGAAAACAAACGTATGGACACCAAGGGGGGAAAAGGGTGAGGTAGGATAAGTTGGGAGACTGGGATTGACATATATACACTAACATGTATAAAATAGATTACTAATGAGAACCTGCTGTACAGCACAGGGAACTCTACTTCACTTCGCTGTACAGTAGAAACTAATACAACATTGTAAAACAACTATACCCCAATAAAAAGAAAAATGGGCAGAAGATCTAAATAGATATTTCTCCAAAGAAGACATACAGATGGCCAAGAGGCACATGAAAAGATGCTCAACATCACTAATTATTAGACAAATGCAAATCAAAACTACAATGAGGTATCACCTCACACTGTTCAGAATGGGCATCATCAGAAAATCTACAGACAATAAATGCTGGAGAGGGTGTGGAGAGAAGGGAACCCTCCTACACTGTTGGTGGGAATATAAATTGATACAACCACTATGGAGAACAGTATGGAGATTCCTTAAAAAACTAAAAATAGAACTACCATACGACCCAGCAATCCTACTCCTGGGCATATATCCGGAGAAAACCATAATCCAAAAAGATACATGTACCCCAATGTTCATTGCAACACTAGTTACAATAGCCAGGACATGGAAGCTACCTAAATGTCTATTGATGGAGGAACGGATAAAGAAGATGTGGTACATATATACAATGGAATGTTACTCAGCAATGAAATAATGCCATTTGCAGTGACATGGATGGACCTAGAGATTATCATACTGAGTGAAGTAAGTCAGACAGAGGAAGACAAATATCATATGATATCACTTGTATGTGGAATCTAAAAAAATGGTACAAATGAACCTATTTACAAAACAGAAATAGAGTCACAGACATGGAAAACAAACTTATGGTTACCAAGAGGGAAACGGGAGAAGGATAAATTGGGAGATTGGGATTGACATATACACACCATTATATATAAAATAGATAACTAATAAGAACCTACTGTATAGCACAGGGAACTCCACTCAATACTCTGTAATGACCTACATGGGAATAGAATCTAAAAGATAGTGGATATATGTATATGTATAACTGATTCACTTTGCTGTACAGCAGAAACTAACACAACATTGTAAATCAACTATACTCCAATGAAAATTTAAAAATACAACAAAAAAGGGAAGAAAAAAGAATAAAACATCTTAATGAACATCTGAATACCTACCATTTAGATTAGACAATTGTTAATATTTTACTATCTTTGCTTTATCTTCTCTATTTTCTGATCCATTTGGAAGTAAGTTACAGATGTCAAGCATTCCATCTTAAATAATTCAGGTACATATCTTAAAAGTAGGGGCATTCTCCTACATAATGATTATACTATTAGCAGTACTTCCCTACTATCAGTTAATATCCAGGACATATTCAAATTATCCAATTATCTCCCATACTATCTTTTATAGCTGCATTTTTTCTAAAGCCAAGATTTAACCCATTTGGCTATTAAGTGAGTCTGACTCTTAAAGAAAAATAGGAATTATTGAATAAAAATATATAAAAACCCAAAATAGAGAATAGTGGGTATAAAAACACAGGGGATAGTTAAAGGGAACAGCTGAGCAATATCCTATGACCCAACAGCCAACAGAATTTGTGGGAAATGATTTTAAAGCAGCATGAAGAACCAGACCATGAACAATTTTGAATATTATTACTCCAAGAAGCTTTGAGTTCATTCTTCTGTTGAGGTGGGTTTTACCATCCTATAAAATTTGACAATGTCAGGACTGAATACTCAGCCGTAGAAGAATCTCGCTAGCATGATATTCATTAGTACCGGTCTCCTTTCTACCTAAATCCTTCCACTACAGCATCTTAAATAATCAGATATTTAAAGAAGTCCTCTTCAATGTTTGACTTATAGCTGACCACGTCCAAGTCTTTTTCACCTAGGGGGTTTCTTTTATTCTCAAAGGGACAGCATATTTTTCCTTTAAAGGATTGATGTGCCTCCTCAAAGGTTACCCTGTTGGTCCTAGGCCAAGGAAGGCCACAGGGGAACTTGACCCCTCTGCCTGCCTTCTGGAAGCCTGTCACAGGAGATTTCATCACAGATCCTCTAAGGCTGGAACCTATGTTGTCCTGGTCATTTATAAGGCTGAGCCTTTGCCTTTTCTGACGAAAACGTGGAAGTTCTTTGTACCAGTTACAATTAGCTTACCATTGATGTGAAAACCACATGTAATTCAGCATTTTCTCCCTTTATTTCTAGCTGAGGACTCAGAGGCCAAGGGAGGTTAAACTACTTCTCTGGGGTCACAGTGCAAGACAGTGGGGAATAATCACCTTCAGTGGACATGGCTACGTGCCAGTTACTGAGTTCTGTGATCTACATAGCATGTCTCCCTGGCAGGATTACCTGCTCAACTCACATGGCATCAGATGTGCAAGGGAGCTGTAGTTACTTTAATTCTCTGTACCTGCCTTGACTTTTCTCATGGTCGCGCAGCCCTCGGATAGCTATGACCACGCCCACTTGCCAATGACTACTGGCGAGTCTTTTTCAGTTTTACCTCTCTTAGTTTAATCATTGAGAGTTGAAGTACAGCCTTTGATGATGATTCTTTCAGTTAAAAGTTCAGCCTCTTGCTCTTCTCTCAAAAATAGCTTCTAGGTGTTTGGGGGAGGGCAGAGAAAAAGGATCCTTGTATCCACACTGTCTTAGGTTGGGTTTTCCAGAAGTAGACGTTGAGATGAGGATTCTTTAAAGAAATGCTCCCAAGGAGTGCCTGGGAGGGAGTCCTCAGGGGGCTTCTAGCATGCTGGTAACATTTTGATCTAGAGAGCTGTTTCACTGGTGCGTCATCATTAGAAATTTTGTGAAGTGGTATGTGTATTAGTGCACATTTATGTATGTATGCTACATTAAAAAATTCCAAGAGGTGGGGAGGGATAAATTAGGAGTTTGAGATTAACAGATACACACTGCTACATATAAAAAAGATAAACAACAAGGACCTAAAATAAGAAAAAAAAATCCATCTATATATTATTCTGGATATGGATATAGGAGCAACCAATTTATAAATATTGGGTATATGGATATGGATCCTATGGATAAAGTTTATGGAAATAGGAGCAACCAATTTTTTTTATCATATTGTGCTAACAATGGTATCTTTAGAAAAAATAGCTTTATTGACACATAATTCATGTACCATAAAATTCACTCTTCAAATGTACAATTCAGCGGTTTTTAGTATATTCACAGTTGTTTAACCATTACCATTATTTAGTCTCATAACATTTTCATCACCCACCCCCGCAAAGAAACCCTATACCATTAGCAGTCACTCCCCATACACTCCTCCCCTATCCTGGCAACCGCTAATCTATTTTGCATCTCTGTGGATTTGCCTATTTTTGACAGGTCATGTAAATAAAATCATACAATGTGTCATTTGTGACAGGCATCTTTCACTTAGGATACTGTTTTCAAGGTTCATCCATGTACTATATCAATATATCATTCCTTTCTATTGCCAAATAATATTCCATTGTGTGGATATGCTACATTGTGTTTATTGATTCATCAGTTGATGGACATTTGGGTTGTTTCTGTTTTTTGGTTATTATGAATAATGCTACTATGAGCACTCACGTGCAGGCTTTTACGTGGACATATGTTTTTAGAGCTATTTCTATTTAACCAAATAGAAACTTAAACACTTGCACATTATACAGCAGTCTTCAAATTTACCTTTAAATTAAAGAAGAAGTCAATACAGTAATAGAATATTTAGAACTACAAGTCATATTCACATCGTATTAAAACTCAGAGTGTTACATCAAAAGTGCACTCAGAGGAAATTTCATACACTTAAATGTTATCACACTGAAAAGAAGAAAAATGAGTGAATTATGCATTCACCTCAGGAAACTCAAAAAGAACAAGAGGAACAATAACGAACAGGAGGAACCAGTAAAAGAATAGGAGGAAGAGCCAGCCAAGTAATGGTGTAATTTCAGGCAAAGGCAGGTCGACGGTAACCTCAACCTGGTCCTGCAGGGAACTCTGAGGTCTTAAGTGCTTTCCCAAAGTAGTCCCCACTTGAGGACTTAAGGTGAAGAGATTGGGCTTTCTTATTCCCTCCATAGTCATTCCAGTAGCCTGAAGGACATCTCCAAAGAAAAGTCTCAAGTGCATTGAGGCAAAAGCACACTGGAAGGGGTGGTGGGGGGCTGTTAGGAGATACCAGGGACTCTGGGCAGAGCATCGACAGTGTCCACCTCATGGTGTCTTCTGGCTTTCCTGGTCTTTGTAGAATTGTCCTTTGTCTACATGGTTGCATCTTACCACATGGACCAAGAGAACAGACTGAATTACATAAGCTGCTAGAGGCGGCAGCTCGTATAACTGAGAGTACAGTTAACTGGCTTGGCCAGGACCTGGGAGTCTTCCCCTGTGACCGTGCCTTGTTTAACCTGTGCACCTATATGCACGCCTATGCACTGGACCTGCCATGCTTCACATCGGCACACCCTCCCCTGTTCATGGCTTAGGCAGTTTACCGCAGGCTCTCGGCTCTGAGGTGGCCTTGTTCTTTCCCACTGTGAGTCCCAGAAAGCCCCTGGGCTCTCATCTCATTTACCTTTCTATCTCCCCTTGGGGGCATGGGAGAACTTT
This sequence comes from Kogia breviceps, assembly GCF_026419965.1. NCBI lineage: Eukaryota > Metazoa > Chordata > Mammalia > Artiodactyla > Physeteridae > Kogia > Kogia breviceps. The sequence continues at coordinate 31,691,576 of NC_081314.1, forward strand.
CAAGTTCTGTCCACCCCTAACTTGGACTCAAGAAAGCTAAACCCTGGCTCTTACTCTGCCTAACCCTGCTCTTGTTTGACCTGGAGGGGGCTGTCCCTGAAGCTGGAGTCTGGGCAGCCTGGGAGGCAATGTCCTCCTGTGCCTTAAAATTGAGTTTGTGAAAATCCCCTCTAGTCCTGTCACTTTGTCCAACTCTCAAAACCCGTGCCATCTTCAGAGAAGCTCATCTCCTTCCTCTTGCGTTTCTCTCTTCTCGAAATCCTATGAGAAGTAGCACATGTTGGGCTTTTCCCTTTCTAGGTATCACATCCTCCTTACCTAGGGCAGCAGGCCCCGTGGCCTTGACCAAAGGTGGATGGGATACTCAGCTTCACTATGGAAGATGAGTCAGCTCCTCTTGATAAGTTAAAGCTGGAAATAGGGGAATTCAGAAGTTCCTTTTCTTTTTTTAATTAAAAAAAATTTATTTATTATTTTTATTTTTGGCTGCCTTGGGTCTTCGCTGCTGCACGCGGGCTTTTCTCTAGTAGCAGTGAGCGAGGGCTACTCTTCGTTGCGGTTCACAGGCTTCTCATTGGGTGGCTTCTCTTGTTGCAGAGCACGGGTTCTAGGTGCGTGGGCTTCAGTAGTTGTGGCACTCAGGCTCAGTAGTTGTGGCTCTCGGGCTCTAGAGCGCAGGCTCAGTAGTTGTGGCGCACGGGCTTAGTTGCTCTGAGGCATGTGGGATCTTTCCAGACCAGGGCTCAAACCCGCGTCCCCTGCACTGGCAGGCAGATTCTTAACCACTGCGCCACCAGGGAAATCCAAAAATTACTTTTCTTTTGACAGAACTTTGCTTTTCAGTCTTGCTATGCATTTGAAAATTCTATTTTCCAAGTCAGAGGCTAAACTATAGCTTTCTTTCTCTTTGCATTCTTGTTTAGCAATCCTAATTCCCCCCAAGGCAGATGGATGCTTCAGGCTGCCTAGAGAGAACTATCTCTAGAAGAAAGGGTGGGGTGGGGAGGGGGTGGTCAGGGGAAAAACATTAATGTTATTATTAGAGCCATACAATTCTGACCCAATATTCCAATTTACAACTTGAAGGTTGGTATCAGCTTGTAGATTCTATCTAATCATCCAAATTGGTTAGGAGTCAAAATCCCTGAAGCCAATATCTGCTACTATTGAAACAGAGAAGGACCCTGTGGGGCTCCTGGGCACTAAAGCCTTTTGGTCTCAGTTTCTTGTAGGCAAGACTCCAGCCTCCATGACCTTCCCTGAGGGCAGATTTGAACAGTTGCTAATCAAGGGAGGAGCAGCCAAGAAACCACCTGAGGCGAGATTAAAGGGACCAGAGAAGCTCATCTAGATTAGGAGACCATAATCTTGCACATGCCCTAATATTATCAGCAACCCCACCCTTGAACTATTATAAAACCCCTCATCAGATCCTCCCAGGTTGGGACACATAGTTTTCTTTCGAGGCAGGAGCCTGCTGTGGCCTCCTTTGCCTGGCAAAGCAATAAAGCTATTCTTTTCTACTTCACCCAAAACTCTCTCACTGAGATTCGATTCACACTGGTACAGAGAGGCCAAGCTTTCAGCATCACTGTTGGCATGTCATCAACACATGTGCAATCTCCACCTCAATATTCCACTCAGTGTGTGGCACCCAAAATTGTAGAAAGCTGTAAATGATCACAAAAATGATCATTCCTTGCAGTAGACCACTATTTTTTTTACAATAGACTATAATTTTAAGAAAATGGTGTAACTTCCTAGTCAGTGAGTTCTTTAGTCCCCAACTCAAATGGCCTTTTATGGGTTTTTCCTTTTGCCTCAGCCTCCAATAGGGCTCTGCATGGTACTGTTACTGGTCCAGTCTTTATTTAAAATTTTGATATTTTGTTCATCATATTTTTGCATTAATTTTTGACCTTTAAAAATTATACATTAAAATATTACATATCTTGATTACTGAGGTTTTCTTTTGGTTAAAACAAAATTTTATTTTTTTCTTTAATTGAAATATAGTTGATGTACAATGTTGTGTTAATTTCTGTTGTACAGCAAAGTGATTTAGTTATTCATATACATACATTCTTTCTTATATTCTTTTCCATTATGGTTTATCACAGGATACTGAATATATACCCTGTGCTATACAGTAGGACCTTGTTGTTTATCCATCCTATATATAATAGCCTGTGTCTGCTAACCTCAAGTTTCCAATCCATCCCTTCCCTACTGATTACTGAGTTTTTTGATACCCCCTTAAATTCTGCACCTGGGGCAAGTGCCTCTCTTGCTTCACTCTCTTGTCCTTGAGATCCAACTCCACACAGCCTTCTCTCATGTCACTAAATGGATTCAAAATTTTCTTTATATTCTAATGGACTTACTGCTAGAATAATCTATGTACATGTCTTATTACCCATCTTCCTCCCTCAGTTGTAAGCCACTGGAGTTTAGAATCCTGTTTTGATTCATCTTTGAATCCTTTTAACGACTGCTAAAGTACCTTGTACAATAAAGTTTTATTTTAGTAAAGCACATTCTGTTTCCTAAGGAGGGAAAATGTAAAATACATTTTAGAAAAATATATAATGGTCAGGTTTTTTTTTTTTGAAGCAAGTGTGCTTTTAGGTCATCTTGGAAATTTACTTAATATTGTATGCCTTATTTTTGTATGATGCAATATAAGTGAATTATTACTGTATTACACTCAGTTTCTGTCCCCTTAGCATACCATGACTAAGTAGTTAGAAAGGTGGTAGAGAAATACACTGAAGAGAAGAGGGATAAAAATCTAGAATTAAATGTTTTCCCTTTGTAGTCTACCAAAAGGATAATCCACATGCAGATACCCAGGAGTTGATTGTACAATTTATCTTTAAGCAATTTGATGCAGTGTTGCCATAGGACATGACACAGTAATTTATTTCTAAAATGTTAGATTCCGTTAGTATTTTCAGATCAAACTTTGTTTTCTTCTTGACATAATTGATTACTGCTTTCATTGGGATTTATTTTAAAGTAATTCTGAACTGAAAAACTGCAAGGAAAGTAAAAACTGCACATTTCTCTATTAGGGCAGCTGTGTCTAGAATAGCACAGCAAGGCAAGATGCTTCTTTTTTTTTTAGCTATTTGATTTCTCTATCTCTTTATTGCTCTAATCATTGTAGAAAGGACTCCAAGTGACACATCAGTCTTTTGAATGAATATTATGGGCCACATAGGTTGAAAACATTCCACCATCAGCAGTAATGACTGAGTACATGAAACACAGAGATTTGAGGGTACTGCGATTGAATTGTGTCTTTTTAGATGCTTTACTTCCACTATACAGTCAAGTCCTTTCTGGCATTTCCCCACATCCATCAGTTAGCTATTGCTGTATAACAAAACCCCCCAAATTTTCATAGCTTAAACCAATAATCATTTATTATTTCTTATGAATTTATAGATTGACAGGGAGGTTCTGCTGACCTGGAATAGGCTTGGCTAGTCTTGGGTAGGCTCCCTCATGGGTCTATGGCCAGCTGGTGGGTCAGCTGGGGGCCAGGTGGTCTAGGACTGGCCAGGATGGGAGCTTACATTGCTCTGTAGCAGGCGAGCCTGCGCTTGTTACCATGGCAGTGGTGTGGGTCCAAGAGGAAGAGAGCAAAAACATGCAACGCCCCTTCAAGTTTAGGCCCAGTACTCTCATACTGTTGTTTCAGCTTCAGTCTACGGCCAGAAAGACATAAGCCCATCTGAGAATCTCTGGAATGAGCTACAAAGTCACATCACATGAGGTATGGATCCAGGGAAGGGAATAATTGGGGTGAGCCCTTTTTAGAATCAATCTACCATACAGCGTGAGATGGTCTCTTGACTTATTCTCTAAAATATTTGAGATAGATTAGAGAATATATAGTTATGCAAAAAATTTTAACATAATAAATAAAAATGTAAGAGTAGGGTTAGGGTTAGCAGAATTCTAAGATGATCCCCAAGATCCTGCCCCTTGGTATACATGTCATCTATAATCTTCTCCCCTTGAGTTTGGGCAGGATCTGTGGATACAATGGAATAGTAACTCTGTTAAGCTACATCAGATGGCCAAAGTGATAGCATGGCCACTTCCACGACTATGTGACATTGTGTAAGACTATCTTTGCAGACTGGAGGGGTTCTCCTGCTGGCTTTGAAGAAGTAAGCAAGGGTTGGGAGAGGGCCATGTGACAAGGAACTGTGAGTGCCTCTATGGAGCTGAGAATGGCCCCTGGTTGATGGCCAGCAAGGAAGTGGGGACCTCAGTCCTACATCTGCACAAAACTAAATTCTGCAAACAACTATGTGATATTGAGTTCCAGAAAGGAATGCAGTCCAACCATCACCGACACCGCAGCTTTGTGAGACACTAAGCAGAAGAATCAGCTAAGCTCTGCCCGACTCCTGACCCATAGAAACAGAGATAATAAACGCATGTTGTTTTAAGTTACTAACCTTGTGGTAATTTGGTATGCAGCAATAGAAAACTCATACATCAGGGGGAAAATCCAAATAAGAATTTAAGATCCAGACAAATGGAAAATGAGAACAAAGTTTTGTAGACACCACAGATAGGGGTTTTGGAGAGTTATTAAGTTGAAACACAAATTTAATTCTGAGACTCTTGGAGGCCAAAATCAAAGGGAAAATATAATCTTTATTATTGCATTCACTTTTGTGTGAAGCATGTCATTCCTCTTTCAGACTTAAAAGACATGAGCATTCCAAATGTGAATGGGATATTCACAATTCACAATTCATTCAACAGTTCACAATTGTTACCAGTCAGTATCAATCCTTGGGTAGTAATATCAGAAAGTTGCAGCTGATGTGTGGGATTTAGAGATATGTGAGATGTCTCTAAAGACAAAAGGACGATTCAATTTAGGGGGTACTCCACAGTTGTTGCTGGGTTAGAAAGTCAGATGGGATTGTCTAAAAAGCACTGGTATTCAAGTGCAACTGTAGCAGATGAGATTTCTCCAAGACAGAAGCAGCAGCTCCCCAGTGGAAAATCTCTCACATTTCCCAGGCCGAGCAGAGTGAGGGAGGGGACCAGCTTTAGCACCTCCTACCTCTGCCACCAACCTTGCCATACACGAGACCCAACTGATGAGGAGTCATGGATCTATTTGGGCTGGAGGGTGAGCCGGGCTGAAGAGGCAGCTAGAAGAATCACTCAGTAATCTTGGTTTGAGATGGAGGTATTCTGGACTAGCAATGTGGTGATGGGGACAGAAGTGGGTGGTTTGGAGAGAAATTTAAGGGGTGTCTGATTAATGGAAACACCAAATGGGGGTATCCAGAGATGTAGAAGGAAAACTACAAGAGAGGAATGTCACAGAAACAAAGGAGGAAGTCATTTCAGAAGAGAGTGGTCAGCTACTTCAGGTGCTACAGGGAGATAAATTAAGATAACTGGGAAGTTTTCATCACATGTGTCAGTTCAGGGGTGATCTGAGATCTTTAGTAAAGAAAGGGGAGAAAATGGGATCCAGAATCCAGGTGAAAGACTCACCTTGGATAGGAGGGACAAATTTTCCTTTCCACTTTCTCTGCCAAGCAGGAAGAGAGTGGCACTGAGGGTAAGTGAGGACATTCCTTGAGCTGGCCACTGCACATGAGAGGCAAAGATGGCCATCACAAATAGAGGCACTTCCTGGAACTCCCTGGTGGTCCAGTGGTTAAGACTCAGCGCTTTCATTGCTGGGGCCCGAGTTCGTTCCCTGGCTGGGGAACTAAGATCCTGCAAGCTGCGTGGTGTGGCCCCCCAAAAAGAGGAATTTCTGGTCAATGGTAAGGATCAACTGTGGATGCAGAACATGGTGTTTTCTGTATCTCCTCACTCACCATTAGTTGAGGGCTGCTTACAGGGCACTTAGCACTACTGACTGCCCTGTGAACTCTGGCTGAGCCTGCTCCACAGACATACAAAGTCATCAGAGATAGAGGTGTAGGTATCCTTGGTGAGCAACCGTTGGGGGATGGAGGTAGATGCTGAGGTGAATGGGTGGGGCACTGATAGGTGTGCGATAGCCATACGGAGGAGAAAATATCCAACTCTGGAGACAGAAAGGAAAGGCTAAGTGAGAGTCCCGGCAGAGAAGTGGTTGATGTGGTGTGATGGAGCATGGGATCTAGCCTGGATAAAGAAGGAAATAAAATTAGGAAGGGGTTGAGAGATTCTACAGAGGGGGAGGCAAGGAGAGCTCCATGGACCCAGATCTCTTAAGGAGAGCAGAGCAGGTATAATGAGTGGAGAAATAACCAGGTGGGAAAAACTTGTACACTGGAGTTGAACATTTTACAGATGGTCCAGTTATGCATCTGTGACAAGACCACAGCATGTGTCACAGGAGCTGGCTGCTGAAATACAGAAGATGCACATCCTAGAAACTAAAGAGGTCAAGGGCCTGTGAAGCAGAGATACTGAATGATACTTCTTGGGCAGCTCAAGATCTGGACTGTGAACAGGTACCACTATTTTGATGATTGTGAGGGAAAGACTAGGGCATAGATCATCTGTAAGCTCCAGGAGGGCAGGGATAACATCTCTCATCTTTACCACTATATCCCAGTGCCTTCTTGCAAATTACCTCCACTCCCTCAATTATTGGCTGCAAACAATGAGCAACGTTTATCAGCTCCCAGTTTCTGTGGATTAGATATTGAAGAGCAACTTAGCTGGGTGCTTCTGGTTCAAGGTCTCTCATGAGGTTGCAGTCAAGATGCTGGCTGGTGCTGTGGTCATTTGAAGTCTTTTCTTTTAAAATGATATGAATGCATATTTATTGACAAGGAACACTACTATGATTATTATTAAGGTATAAAAGCAAGATGCACATAGAGTTACCACATGACACAGCAATTCTATTCCAAGGTATGTACCCAAGCGCAGTGAAAACATATGTCTACATAAAAACTTGTCCACATGTGTTCACAGCACCATTATTCATAATAGCAAATGTCCATTGACTGGTGAATGAACAAAATATGGTATGTCAACACAGTGGAATATTATTCAGCCATAACAAGGGATGATGTACTGATACGTGTGACAACATAGATGAATCTTTATAAACATTATACTAAGTAAAAGAAGCCAGTCACAAAAGACCACATATTGTATGATTCTACTTATATAAAATGTCCAGAATAGGTAAATCCAGAGATAGAAAGTAGACGTAGACTGGTGGTTGCTTAGGACTGAGTGGAGGAAACTGTTGATGAGTATGGGCTTCTTTTTGGGAAGATGAAAGTGTTCTGGAATCAGATAGTGGTGAGAGTTGCACAAGTCTGTGAATATACTAATAACCATTGAAGTATACACTTTAATAGGGTGATTTTCCCAATGCCATTTTTTGTTTTACAGAAATAGAAAAATCTATCCTAACATTAATCTGGAATCTCAAGGGACCCCAAGTAGTCAAAACACTCTTGAAAAAGAATGAACTTGGAGATCTCACACTTTCTGATTTCAAAATTTCCTATGAAGCTACAGTAATCAAAATAGTGTGGTACTGGCATAAAGACAGACATATAGGCCAATGCAATAGAATAGAAAGCCCATAAATAAATTTTTATATATATGATCAAATGATCTTTCCAAGCGTGCCAAGACCATTCAGTGGGGAAAGGACAGTCTTTTCAACAAATGGTGTTGGAAAAACTGGATATCCACATGCAAAAGAATGAAGTTAGTTCCTTATCTTATACCTATACAGAAATTAAAGCAGATTAAAGACCCAAATGTAAGACCCCAAGCCATGAAAATCCTAGAAAAAAACAGGGGAAAAGCTTCATGACATTGGATTTGGCAATGATTTATTAGTATGACACAAAAACACAGACAGTAAAACCAAAAATACACAAGCGGAACTATATCAAACTTAAAAACTTCTGCTCATCAAAGGATACTATCAGCAGAGTGAAAAGGTGACACATGGAATGGGAGAAAGTATTTGCAAATCATATATCTAATAGGGGTTAATATCTAGAACATATTAAAAAACCCTACGACTCAACAATAGAAAAACAAATAACCTGATTTTAAAAAGGGCAAAGGATTTCAATAGACATTTCTCCAAAGATGATTCAAGTGGCCAACAAGCATAAGGAAAGATGCTCAACATCACTAATAATTAGAGAAATGCAAATCAAAACCACAGTAAGTATACTCAATACATCTTGTAATAACCTATAATGGAAAAGAATCTGGAAAATAATATATATATATAAATTCTTTTGTATATATGTATAACTGAATCACTTTGCTGTACACTTGAAACTAACAACATTGTAAATTAACTATACTTCAATAAAACAAACAAACAAACAAAATACAGTGAGATATCACTTCACACCATTGGAATAGCCACTATCAAAAGAATAGAAATTAACAAGTGTTGGCAAGGATGTGGAGAAATTGGAACCCTTCAGCACCGTTGGTGAGAGTGTGAAATGGTGCAACCACTATGGAGAACAGTATGGAGGTTCCTTAAAAATTAAAAATAGATGGGCTTCCCTGGTGGCGCAGTGGTTGAGAGTCCGCCTGCCGATGCAGGAGACACGGGTTCGTGCCCTGGTCCGGGAAGATCCCACATGCCGCGGAGCGGCTGGGCCCGTGAGCTGTGGCCGCTGGGCCTGCGCGTCCGGAGCCTGTGCTCGAAAAAATTAAAAATAGAACTACCATATGATCCTGCAATCCCACTTCTGGGTATATGCCCAAAAGAACTAAAAGCAGGGTCTCGAAGAGATATTTCAACACACACGTACATAGCATCACTGTTCACAATAGCTAAGAGATGGAAGCAACCCAATGTCCACTGATGACTGGATAAACAAAATGTGGTATATACATAAAATGGAATATTATTCAGCCCTAAAACTTAGAGATCCTGTCACATGCTACAACATGGATGAACCTTGAGGACATTATGTTAAGTGATATAAGCCAGTCACAAAAGAGACTGTATGGTTCCATTTATATGAGATATCTAAAGTGGTGAAATTCATAGAGACAGAAACAGAATGGTGGTTGCCAGGCCTAGGGGAATGGGGAGATGAACTTTATTATTTATTTATTTACTTACTTACTTATTTTTGGCTGCATTGGGTCTTCGTTGCTGTGCCCAGGCTTTCTCTAGTTGCAGTGAGCAGGGGCTACTCTTTGTTGTGGTGCGCGGGCTTCTCATTGCGGTGGCTTCTCTTGTCGTGGAGCACGGGCTCTAGGCACACGGGCTTCGGTAGTTGTGGCACGCGGGCTCAGTAGTTGTGGCTCTCAGGCTCTAGAGCGCAGGCTCAGTAGTTGTGGCCCACATGCTTAGTTGCTCTGCAGCATGTGGGATCTTCCTGGATCAGGGCTCGAACCCGTGTCCCCTGCATTGGCAGGCTGATTCTTAACCACTGTGCCACCATGGAAGCCCTGGGGAGATGCACTTTAATGGGTTTAGTTTCAGTTTAGCAAGACAAAAAGTTCTGGAGCTCTGTCGCACAGCAGTGTGAATATATGTAACACTACTGAACTGTATGCTTAAAATGGTTAACATAGTTAAAAAGAAAAAAGGGTGGATTTTAGGATATGTGCGTTATATCTCAAAAAAAGTTATATGAAAAAATTTTAAAGCAAGCTGCAAAACTGTTTGTTAAAAATGTGTATATAGAACAGAAATAAAATGTAAGAATCTATTGAAAACGTTAACAGTGGTTGGATTACATGTGAAAATCTATATTTTTCTGCACCTTCAGACTTTTCTTCTGGTGATAATGTATTACCTTAATATATAAAAAACAAAGCACTTCCTCTGTTTAGGCGTCAAAACAAGAAAGGTGATATCTGAGCTGGAGTGTTTGTAGTCACAGGAGATGGCAATTCACTAATTTTTGGCTCACTTGGGGATGAGGCTGACCCTTGTGACTCCTAGCTGGCTGGCTGGTCGGGAGACAAAGCATCACTGCTGTCTTTTTCAAATGAGAAATTGCCGTGAGTTTGAGGACAGTCGTCCTTCTCAATGCCTATAATTACCTCCTTAACACTGAGTCTACAGGAAGGATGTTTTTCTCTACCAGCTCCATAGGACCAGGTCTTTGAGCAATCTTTTCATTCAGATCATCAGCTAGTCAAGCTCTTTTCAACTTCATCCGAGTATCCTGCAAGGATGGCTCTGCAAACGTTCTTTCTAAAATGGGCATCCTGACAAGTTCAGAACCATCGGGTCAGCTCCAGATCTTATGCTTTAAAAAGTTTATGGTTCTGGCCCCTTCCAAGTCTTTTAATTGCTCCTGGAATGCCACTGGGCTCTTCGGAGGTGGCATGATGCCCTGGTCCACTAGCTGTCCTCTTGTCCTCTTTGTTGCAGCCTCAGCTGGAGCATAATCTTCCTTTTGTTCCGAGGGGGCAGGTGCTGACTGGAGAGCAAGGAGAGCCCCTGGAATTCGTGGGCAATGGCTTCACTTTGAGGACTTGAAGGTCCCACTTCATCCTCGGTGTCTAGTGTCCCTGTGTGACCCATTGTGTTCCAGCCTCCAGCAGCAGGGGTTACGAGACACCTCTTAAATGTGGCCTGTTGAAGAGACTCAGTAAAAATATTTAATTATTTTACTGTCTTACACTCTCTTTCTTAGCACCTTCACTGTGAAGCTCCCAGGCCACTTCCTCCCCGCGCGCTGCCGCCCGCGATCTCGCGAGACCGTCACTTTCAGTCTTGACTGGGCTTAGAGGATCCACTTTCGAGATGTCTTCCCTCATTTGGCTGACACGTTGGTGTTGGTTGTTGGCAGAAGTCCTCAGCTCCTTGCTACGTGGCCGTGTGTTGAAGTACAGAATACAAGAGTAAAAATTAAGTGTGCAACTTTAAGAATAGGGGGTTCCGTTTGGAGCATTTCATTTGAAGGTGCCTCCAGGACAACTTTAGGGATTTCAAAGGGCAGTTAGATATACGAGTCTGGTGATCAGAGGCAAAGATGGAACGGAAAAGAAGATTTAGTGGTCATCAATACATAGGCAGTAACTCAAACCATGGAGTGAATGAGACGGCTGAACGGGAAAACCTCAGGGGAGGGAGTTTTGGAGGAGGCAGGGGAGATGCTGGGATCATGGGAGAATCCACAGCCTCAATTTGAGAAGGTTGTCAAGGAGACACCGGTCCTGGAGGAGGGTCACATTCATTCATGGCCAGCAGTCCCAGGGAACATAGAGATACAAGCTACCAAGGCAAGTATGGGAAGCCAGGTGAACTGGGGGAGGAGGAATGAGGCAGTAGAAGCACATGAGAGCACGAGAGGATTTCTGAGGATGACAGAGATGAGGGTCACGGATAGAAATACCCAAAGGGTATAGAACTTGGGTTATCTGTTTTTCTGTGTTTTTCCCTTGTTAGGATATCACTGTTGGCTCACTCTAGGAGGAGTTGGCTCTGTAGCAGGTGGCTGTCCTGGGTTTTTAGGGCACAGGGCCTAGCAAGCTGAAAATAGGAGAAACTGAAGACAGAGATTGATTTTTCAACGTGTTGAGTGGCAGGTGATGTTGGTGTCCTATCTGACAGAAGCTATATCTCCCCCTTATCAGGTTCTTAACTGATACCATATCCTCATACCTGAAGCCATGGACACTGCATGAGAAGCCACTATAACCCCTGAAGCCAGGGTCAGAGCTCTTCCCACCTTAGCTTGCTTCCATCATCATTGTCCCTTGTCACATATGAGCTGACTGTTTTTACCAGCTTGCAGAAATCCATTCCCAGGCCTTGTTTTGCCTTGGAATTCTTGCCCAGACGATTGGGGCTAGGACACTCCCTTGAAGACTCTCAACCTCCGATGGAATTAACAGCCATGATGATTTGGAGGCTGGAATTATCTCCTGGTAAATCTATCAGCTAGATTGCTTAGAGCTGGAATTGGCATGAGGAGCCCTACATGGGAGAACATAGCCTGGAGAGATCAAGCCCAAAAGCCAAATCCAGAGGATCAGAGACCAGGATCCATGAATGTGGTTCTGCAGATCCAGCATCACAGTGAGAAGAGACCAGAAACAATAATTAATAACAACCATAGGAATTCCCTGGTGGTCCAGTGGTTAGGACTCTGTGCTTCCACTGCAGTGGGCATGGGTTCAATACCTGGTTGGGGAACTAGGATCCCACATGCTGTGTGGTGTGGTTAAAAAGAAAAACAAAAAAACCCTGTAATCAACATTTTTGAGAGCTCACCCCATGCCAGATGCTGTGCTAAGCTGCCCTACAGATCCTGTTTCATTTTCACAAGAATGTTTTGAGGCAGGTCTTATTGTCACCCTCACCTTATGGATAAGGAAACTGAGGCTTAGGGAGTTTAAGTAATTGGCTCATGATATACAGCTGGCAAGTAGCAGAGTGAGGTTGAAACCAAGGCATTCTCACCCAGAGCCTGCATTTCCATCCATGATGCTATCCCCTGAGCTGTGGCTGAGAATCCTATTGGTGTTTGGGGCTCTTCTTCACCAACTAGCAGCTTTGATGCAGATCTTGGCTGAGCTCTTGGTGTCTGTGAGAGGCTTCATGACATTAGTTCTGTTTCCATTGCTTTGGTTTGTGGTTCCAAATAGAATTCAAGGGAAAAGCCAGTTCAGCAGGGATGGTTCTGGGAGGATGTATCTGTTAAGAAGATATTGAGCTTAGTGGGGCAGAAACCCAACTCTAAACCACATTTTATTATATTCCAAGGATGCAGGGGATTTTGTGGAGCCCAAAGATAGGCATGTGGCTGAGATTCAGGAACCAATGGAAACAGCTCTTGAAAACTACCAGGATAGTATCTATGCATCTTACCTCTATATTTCAGCCTTTCTGTCTGTCTATCTCTGTTTCTGTCTCTATGTCTGTCTCTCTCCCTCTCTCTCTCCCTTTGTCTATCTATTTATCTCTCTTTTTCTCTATCTCTCCAGACATATTTTTTTCAACCTCTCTAGTTGTAGAATGGGAACCATGACCTTGATCCCTGATGGTTCTGGAACTTTACATCAATCTCAAAGTGTGGTCCCCAGACTAGCAGCATTAGCCTCACCTGTGAAATCAGTAGAATGTAAAATCTCAGGCCCTACCCCAGACCTATAGAATCAGAAACTCTGGGTGGGGCCCAGCAGTCTGTTTTAACAAGCCCTCCAGGTGATTCTAATGCATGCCTAGTTTGAGAACCACTGGTTTCTATCTTACAGTTTCAGCCATCTGGAGAGAGACTGACCCATTTGCACCCCCAGATTCAACATTTTCAGCAAAGGGTTATGGACACAGCTTGAGTCTGGGGTTCACCTCTGCATTTATTAGCTGCAGCCTGAGAGCTGGGTCATGCTGTAACCTTACTCATCCCACTGCAAAACACCTGGACAGATGTGGAGATGGGATCAGTTCCAGAAAATAGGCAGTTTGGAAAAGAAGTGGAGTGTAGGAGGAATGCTACATGGACAAAACAAGAGAAATTATGAGATCTCAGAACCTGAGAGGACTTACTGGCTTACTGGCTGGGCAAAGCCATGACAGGAGAGGTCAGGAAAGTTAATGAAACCCAAGTGCCTGCCTGCCCAGGGGCAGCCTGTGGAACCAAGGTCCATACTGTTACTGAACTTGGGTTTGACTGCTCATCCCTCAAGAATCCAGCACTAAGAGACAAGTGTTGGGTAGAAGGAAAGATAGCTTTACTGAGGAAGCCAGCAATCCTGGGGAGAAGGTGGACTCATGTCCCAAATAACCAACTCCCCATTGCTGATCCAGGGACAAGAGTTTTTAAAGTGGGACTTTTGGGGTGCACAGGCGGGGGTGGGGATGGGGGCTACATGCAGAACAGCACAGGCAGCTCTGGCAGTCGTCTTGAAAGTGGTCATGCCATGGTCTGATCAGCATCATCTTGATTGTTTTACATACAGTTATTCTTCAATTCCAGGGTCAGTTTGTTCCCATTTCCTTGAGGCCAGTTCTCAGAACTGTGTAAGATGGAGTAGTTTATGTCATGGCTACAGTCTGGTCATCATGTCATTAACTTCTTCTACCTGATGGGGGTTTCAGTGTCTGCAAAACAGCTCACAGGATAAGGCTCAGGATATTATCTATAGCCCTTGAGGAGGGACTAAAGGTCTTTGACTTGGTTTAATGGCTAAAGTATTATTATTTTGTTTTGTTTTACTGCTTTCCTTTGCTTCTGCATTTTTTTTTCATTTCTCAGATTAAATTTATTATTTGGCTAAAGTTTTTCTACAGACAAGAGACGGTCACAGAGGACATGGTGGTGGTGGGCGGTCTGTCCCAGGAAGGCCCCATAGGGTCCTGCTCTGTTACAGTACTTCTTCAGGGTCATGACCACTGGCCAGGGTCATGTGCAGAGCATTAAACTTGATACTGACTCATTTCTTGTCACCTTGTGTTCCTTTTCCCTGAGCAGTTCCCATCCAGTTTGTCACCTGTTTTAGGTCCTGGAGGTTGTATTAGTTACAGCAGCAGCTCTAAAAGTCCAGTCCCTGGGCCCTTAAGGGTCTCTCAGACTCTTTCAGGCATTCCACAGGTCAAACTATTTTCATAGTAACACTAAGATTTTATCTGTTCTTTTCACTGTATTGCCATTTGCACTGATGGTGAAACTGCTGGTACCTCAGCACAAGTCAAGGTTGTGATACCAAAATTCTAGTAACAATTGTAGTCTTCACTACCAGGCCCTTGCAGTATATATTCTTTTAAAAAGTCAGTTTCACTTACAAATGTCTTTGATAAAAAAATAGAAATTTATTAAACTAATTAATAAAACAAAATTAATTTAATCAAATTTCAACCCTTGAGTGCATGTCTTTTTAATGTTCTGGGGGACAAAATGGGAAGTGTATGTAAAGTACTTTTTCACATTCTGAACTGTGAGGGTTGTCTGAAGACAAAGTGCTTGCTTGAGCTGTGAGATGAATTAGCCTCGTTTTTGCAGAAAACCATTTTTACTTGAACGAATGACTGATAGACAAGCTATAGTGGTTGGCAGGTATTTCCTTAAGACTGCATTAAGGAAGCCTGTCACTTCAAGGAAAACAACTGACAGTATTTGTTGCCAATGATAGTATTTGAGCTTTCAAGTGAAAATTATAATTGTGGAAGACTTGTATCCACCACCATGAGCTTGACAGCTTCCCAATACTTAAAAACTATTTTTGATGAGACCTGTGATGAATTTAACCAGTGTGATTTTTGCATATTGTCTAATGATTCATCAACATTTGGAAGATCTGCATAACTCAATGAACCAATATTTTCAAAATGACCAATTCATGAGACAAAATTGTGCATGGGTAAGAGAGCCTTTCAAAGTGCAAGACAGACCAATGGATTTTGATGCAACAGAGTATGAAAGTTCATTTGTATGGTTTCAGATTTTACATTACAACTAACTTTTAAGAAACTACCACTTGTCAAGTTTTAGTACAATATCAATAAGAAATACCCTAGATTATCTCAAATGGCTATTAAAATACCCCTCCCATTCCCAACTACATATCTGTGTGAAGTTGAATATTCTTCATATACTTCAATCAAAACAACAAAGCAAAACATATTGAATGCAGAATAAAATATGAGGATCCAGCTGTCTTCTATTAAACCAGACACAAATGAGATTTTCACAAACATAAAACAACGCCTATTCTTCTCACTAATTTTTTTTTGTTTTGGAAAATACAGCTATCTTTCATAAAAATGCTATTGATGTTAACATGTAATGGTTTTGTTATTGTTAAATGAATGATAAAATAAAAATTTCTCAGTTTTAATTTCTAATGTGGTAAATATTGATACACATATAGCCCATATAAAAGTTTTTTGAGGTCCTCAACAATTTTCAAGATTGTAAAGGGGTCTGAAGACCGAAAAGTTTGAGAACTAGTGAGCTGGAGTACAGCTCAGCTATCGTAACTGAGAGTCATATACAGAAAAAAGAATGGCAAAGTGGTTCAAACAATATAGAAATTTCTCTCTTTTAAAATAATAGTCCAGACAGCAATAGGGAGGGAGTCCAGAGCAAGTGATGTCTTTGTTCCATGGGTCATGCAGGGTCAGTCCTTCTGTCTTCTTGCTCCAATATCCTCTAATCTGGGGTCTATGGATAGAATTTAAGATGTCTATGAACTTGAGTTAGAAAGCCTCTAACAGAAATATAGTGTTTCCTTCAATTATAGGCAACAACCCATAGTGATGTTAGCCAGACTAGTGACTTTGTCACCAACTGAAGGCACATGTACTATCAAATCACATTATAGTTACTGCAGTTATCTCAAACTACCATTTCTATGCATCACTTTAAAACCATGTTAGTCATTAGACCCCCTCCCTTGTTAAATCTTGTTATGTAATATATCAATAAAGAAATATACAGACTAAGTATCACACATTAAAAAATATTTTATAACTGTATTTCATTATGATTGTTTTCCTTCATAATTCTTATAGTTTCAGTATGAGATTTCATTTATAATCCTTTGTATCTTTATGTATTTAAAGCATCATTCTGTTAAGGTCTCAGGGGGTTCACCAGCATGCCAAATCAGTCCATGATACAAAATGGACAAGAAGTCCTGTTCTAGGATCATGGTTGTAGAAGGAAAGAGAGTAGAGGGGAAAAGCCCTTCTGATGAAGTGCCCCCAGCACTCACTGCTCACATGCCATTGTTGGGAACTTAGTTATGGGGCCACATCTAGTTGGGAAATGTAGTTTCAACATGGAAGGTAATGTGTCTTGCTAAAACTTGAGGATGAGTGAGTGGGGGTTAAATTATCAAGGGAATATTGAACAATGGGGCCAGGGACAATTCATAGTCTTCTTCCAGAGTTATCTAGGGCTCTACTTCTTCTCTGTTGACTGTCCTCACTTTTTCTTTCTGTTCCTTATCCAGTCCCCTAGAGGCTGTTCTTCCTCCTCAATGATGAGTAGGTTTGTTCTCTGCTTGTCCACTCCAACCATTCTCTTCTGAACAGTCAGTGTCATAAAAAAAATATGAAGTTTTGCCATTTGCAACAACATGGATGGACCTGGAGGGTATTATGCTTAGTGAAATTAGTCAGATGGAGAAAGACACTATATGTTTTCATTTATATGTGGAATCTGAAAAATAAAACAAATGAATGAATATAGAAAAACAGAAACAGACTCACAGATACAGAGAACAAACTAGCGGTTACCAATGGGGACGGGTAAGATAGAGGTAGGGGATTGAGAGGTACAGACTACTAGGTATAAAATAAATAAGCTACAGGGATGTAATGTACAGCACAAGGAATATAGCCAAAACTTCATAATAACTTTATATGGAGTATAATCTCTAAAAATATCGAATCACTATGTTGTACACCTGAAAGTAATATAAGTAAGTCAACTATACTTCAACTATAAAACAACTTGCTCACAAAACAGATCTGAATATGTATGTGTGAAGACAAAGATACACACACATGTATACATATAGTCTTTAAAACATAGATAGATGGTCAGGATTGATAGGATTCAATGCAAAACATATCTATAGTAAATATCTTAAGCCATGGTAATCACCTGTTAAAATACATTTCCACTGGAAAAAACTATGCTAAAACTAGCAAGCTGATATGTCAAAATTAAAAAGACTGGCAGGAGGATCTCAAAATATATCATCTCCAAATAAATACAAAGTGAAAATATAGTAACTTTCCAGTGGAGAAATCTGGTAGACAACCCCTTAATCAAGGTTAATAATAATAGTGACATACATAGTCTTAATAATAAGACAGTGACAATGTGCATCGCTTGAGACAATACCCTAGGAAGGCACATCATCTCTGTGATGTTCTGCCCCCCAATCCATAACCGTAAGGTAATCATGACAAAACATCCAGCAAATCCAAATTGAGGGACATTCTAATTGTATTATATTATAATATATTATTAGATTATATTGTATTACATTACAATACAACTGACCTGCGCTCTTCTAAGTGTCAAGGTTATGAAAGATGAAGACTGAGGAACTGTCACAGATTGGAGGAGACAGAGGAGGGAGAAAAACAAAATGCAATGAGAAACATGGCATTAACGGGTAAGCTGACAAAATTCAAACAAGGTCTGTAGCTTAATAGTATTGTAACAATGTTAATATCCTGGGTTCATTAATGGTACTGTGGTTATGTAAGATGGTTAAAATTAGGGGCAAATGGATTAAGGGTATATGAGAACTTCTCTATACTAGTTTTGCAACTTTTCTATTAATTTAAAGTTATTACAAAATAAAAAGTTTAAAAAAGACAGGCAGTTACAGAGATTGGGCTGTCCTGGGTGGTAGCACCTTGCTAGGGATTTTACTACTGAGTGAGGGTCAAGAACTAGTGTATCTCCATCTCAGTCAAAGCTGAAAAAGCAACTCCAGCCAGGCTGTCTCTAGCCTCTGGGTCAAAGCTCCACTTTGAGCCAATGGTTCAGGCAGAATACAGTAGAGCATATTGGCTATAATGACATGCTTTGGCATCAGAGATATGGGTTTCAACATGGTCTCTTCTCTTAACAATTGTGTACCTTACATAAGGTATTTACCTTCTCTGAACCTCAGTTTTCTCATCTTTACAATGGGAGAATATAATTCTTATCTTACAGGGTTGTTAGGGTGTATTTAAAGAGAATGTCTCTGAAGCCAACCAGTGTTCAATAAATAACTATTATTATTGCCCTTTAAAGAGAGGTCTGGGAAGAATCTTATGACCATTTAAGCTTAAGTGAAGCATCCACATAAGTATTTATAAAGTGCTTCAAATATACCACATATGCTCCAAGCCTAGTTACCATTAGTGATGCTAAGGTCATTGTAGTGCTATGGGCTTTAACTAAACTTACAGCACTGTTGGGGAATCTAATTTAATTGAGATGCACTCTAATTTGGATTACATTTTTTTTCTAATTTAATTCCTCATGCCTTATATTTTCATGTAGTTGTTAGTGTATAAATTATTAATTTAGTCACTTTGATTATATTTTTTCTGGCATTGCTCATCAGTGTTAACATGTTTAAATATTGGTCTCAGTGGTTGCTGAAAGCAAAGTTACATAGGAAGGAAACATCCCCATTGACCCAAATCTAATAAAAACGCTGCTTTGTTTACATTATATCATAACACAAATCTGGACTTTGTGTCTGACCACTTTTGCCTACTGATGCCAGACAGTATTGGTTTTAGTACTGTCATCATTCAGTCTCTTTGGGGAGAATAAACTAGGGGAGTCTAGGATCCCCTTGGAGGTTGTCACTTTTCCTGTGCTCCATACCTCTTGCTCTGCCATTTGGACCAGTGTTACTCAGTGTGGTCTGTGGACTTATGCCAGTCTGCAAACTCTCACTGGTACACGGCAGAAATTGAGAGTAAGCGTTCAGAGACTCTGATAGCAATTTGACGGAGATATTATTTGTTTGTTCAATAAAATAAGAAAAAGGGCTTGTATTTTGTATTCTTTGCTTTTTCATTTCATTTTTCTGGTAATTTTTCATTATTGTATTTGAAGAAAGTGTCAGCCTGTGACAAATTGGAAAAAGAAAACACAAAACCTGGTCCTTCCTCACAGATAGAGAAGCACTGATCTAAATCATAAGGCATATCTGGCAAAAGGCTATCCCAATATGTATGTAAAGTACTCAATATGTAATTGAAAGTACATATTGTAATATGTAATTGAAAGTACTCAATAAAGAGGAAGGCATTCTCATCTAGCTCCACACATTTCATAAATACAACTTGAGCTAAGGTTACTTCCTGGAAGCATCTATGTACAGATTAGGAGCATTTGTCTGTGTGAAATGTCCTGTGGCTTGTGAACATGCCTAAGGGTTGGAGTGGGGTGAGGGGTGTTTTTCTTCCCAGGAACTTTGTCCTAATGTATATAGTAAACCTACCTTGTAATAAATACCACGACTGTCTCCTGACTGGCCCCCTGTTTCCAACCTGGCCCATAATTTCTCCTCCATGCTGTGGCCAGGATAACAGTCTTAGCAAAATGCAGTTTTATCTTGTTACCCTGATGCTTTAAATCTATCAGGAGCTTTCCATCATCCACAGGATGAATTTCAAACTCTTTAGCCTGTAGTCCCAGGTTCTCTATGATATGATCCTGGTTTATTTCTCTAGCCTGTGCATTTTAGGAAGATTTTCCCTCCTTGTCCACCTCCTTATCCCTCCTGTCTTTGAAGGGCCTTCTCAAGTGTCACCTTATCTGTGAACCTTTTTCTAAACACCTCGCTCACTCCCCTGTAGAATTGACCCCTCCCCTCCCTCTTTAATTCTGCCTACTAGTTTCTAGAACTGCGGCAAACTTCTTTAGTGAGGGTTTGGAAATCAAATTAAGCAAAACCCAAAGATCTTGCTATCCAATTCTTAAATTGAGAGTTAGATGTTGGGTGATTCTTTTTGATGCTATTTGTAGGGGGAGGCACAGTGGATACTGACCTCTGTAAAGTTCTGCAAGACACTGCAGAGGACAGTTTCCCAAGCATGGACCACTGAGTGGTGCCAGGGGAGTGGGTGAAGATGGCACATTTCCTGCCTCAGCTGCTCCCTGTCCCAGGGCACTGTTTAAGGAAGGCAGTTACCCGATTGGATAACGAGATTATGATTTAGCTCACTAAACTATTCGGCTGTTTACTGAATGACATTCTAAAACACCCAGCGAGTGTAGACTGGTACTTACTTTTATAACACATCCTGATTAATTAACTTTAGTGCACTCTCTTTTCAGGTTCAGAAGCTGTGTGTGAAGTTTCGTGCGATTCAATTAAAAGCAATGCCATGTTTGTTAAGAGGTTAAGGCCTAGCTAAACTCTTATTCTATAGCAGTCGATTAGGCATTTGGTTAAATGCTATCTGATATATGGAAATATTCCTCACTGTAGGCAATATTTGGATTCAACAACCATTACTTGTTCAAAATCCAATCAATGGATGCAGTTATTATAATAACTTGGTTTACCATTGATGCCAGTATGTATTGTGTGTTCAAGTTGAATAAGCTTTATATGCCATGCAGATTTCAGAGTTTTTCAGTTGGATATTAATTGGACGTTAGTGACTGGTGCAATCCCTTCATTTTTTTTTTTTTTTTAATGAAGAATCTGAGTGCTGTAGAGGTGAAATGGTGGTTTAAAACAGCGGCCCCCAACCTTTTTGGCACCAGGGACCGGTTTCGTGGAAGACGATTTCTCCACAGATCAGCAGGGGGCGGGGTGTGAGGTATGATTTCAGGATGATTCAAGTGCATTACATTTATTGTTCACTTTATTTCTATTATTATTACATTGTAATATATAATGAAATAATTATACAACTCACCATAATGCAGACTCAGTGGGAGCCCTGAGCTTGTTTTCACTTGCCACTCACTGATAGGGTTTTTTTTTTTTGTTTTTTTTTTTGCGGTATGCGGGCCTCTCACTGTTGTGGCCTCTCCCGTTGCGGAGCACAGGCTCCGGACGCGCAGGCCTAGCGGCCATGGCTCACGGGCTTAGTTGCTCCGCGGCATGTGGGATCTTCCCGGACCGGGGCACGAACCCGTGTCTCCTGCATCAGCAGGCAGATTCTCAACCACTGCGCCACCAGGGAAGCCCACTGATAGGGTTTTGATATGAGTCTGCAAGCAATAGATTTATTATGGTCTCTGTGCAGTCAGACCTCTCTGCTAATGATAATCTGTATTTGCAGCCACTCCCCAGAGCTAGCAACACCACCTCAGCTCCACCTCAGATCATCCGGCATTAGATTCTCATAAGGAGCGCACAACCTAGATCCCTCGTATGCTCAGTTCACAGTAGGGTTTGCGCTCCTATGATAATCTAATGCTGCCGCTGATCTGACAGGAGGTGGAGCTCAGGCAGTAATGTGAGCGATGGGGAGCGGCTGTAAATATGGATGAAGCTTCGCTCACTCGCCTACCGCTCACCCCTTGCTGTGCAGCCCATGGCCCAGGTGTTGGGGACCCCTGGTCTAAAAGTCACACATATATTTATTGGCTGAGTTATACCCAGAACCCAGATGATAACTGTATCTCCTGAATAAGTATCAGGATATATAGCCTGACAAAGGCAATCTTCTGATGTGTACATTTCTTAATAAGAAAAGTCTTTCAGAAGTATCGTATTTGTAACACATTGAACAAAGAACCTTCACTGATGAAAAGAACATGAGTTTGAGTCTATCCTGGGCTATCCAGTTTATCTTTCCCATGGACTCAACAGCACAGAGGAAAGATGTCCATTTATGATCTCAGGGCTGGTGTTTACTTGTCTTTGATGTGATTTCCTTGTTCTGTTCAACTGCCTTTTACCAGCAGCTCTTCTCTGCCAGCAACCTAGACTGACATAGACCAAGTTAGGCTTCCAAATTATCACTAGGTGTTTGAATGTTTGCCCTTGCATAGAGGTTGAAGAATTTGGAAAAAGAAAACAAAAGGGTGGAAAGGTATGAACCTGTAGCAGGAAGGGCAAGCTGCCCACATAGGTTTATGTGTCCCCTTTCCATTGTATGGAGTCATTACTGGAAAGCGACCATTCAGCCATGAACTACATTTCCTAGTCCCAACTCCCTAAACCCCCCAGGCCTTGTTTTATATCTAGTTGTGGCCCCCTTACTAGTCTTCACCAATGGAATGTGAGTGGGAGTGATATATTATTTTCAGGTCAGTGTTTTCCTTTCTGTTAGCTGGGTGCCCTAGAGGATGGCGAAGCCAAAGATGGAAGGAAACCAGGTCCCTAAAGTAACACATGGAGGACGGGACCTCCCTGGTGGGGCAGTGGTTAAGAAACCACCTGCCAATGCAGGGGACATGGGTTTGAGCCCTGGTCCGGGAAGATCACACATGCCGTGGAGCAACTAAGCCAGTGCGCCACAACTACTGAGCCCACGTGCCACAACTACTGAAGCCTGTGTGCCTAGAGCCTGTGCTCCTCAACAAGAGAAGCCCCCGCTCGCCGCAACTAGAGAAAAGCCCGCACGCCGCAACAAAGACCCAACACAACCAAAAATAAATCAATAAATAAATGTATAAAAAGAAAAAAAAGCACCACATGGAGGAGATTGTCCTGCTAACTAGAAAAAACTCTCAGACTCTTACATGAACAAAAAATAAACTTCAAAAGTGTTTGAGTCTTTACACATTTTGGGTTTGTTATTGCAGCTAGCACTCCCCTAAATAACACAGAGCCTCCAGTTCTTAAGAGTTTTGTTTCCACTTTGAAGTTAGACATC
The DNA here is from genome assembly GCF_026419965.1 of Kogia breviceps. Lineage (NCBI taxonomy): Eukaryota > Metazoa > Chordata > Mammalia > Artiodactyla > Physeteridae > Kogia > Kogia breviceps. The sequence goes on from NC_081314.1 coordinate 31,714,839, forward strand.
ACCTAAAAATTAGTTACATGTATTTTTACAAAATATTTAATTGAAATGAACAGTCCAAGTCTTCAGAGAGGCCTCAATTTTCCCTGAGAGATTAATAAACAAAATGGATTGAGACAGTTGATGAAGCGTCAAAAAAAAAAATTACTTACTTGTCTAAATTTTGCTGATATCATGCTGTTCACTTCCAAATAAGTTCACTTTTAATTTTAAAATCCTTGTATAGATGTGAAGAATGTTGTTTTTTAAATATAGACCCTAATTTTTACATGTTATGCTCATTTCACAGTGGTATTTATTTATACTTTACCTCTTTCCAAAAGTGTTTGCAATAACTTATAAAATGCGACTTAGCAACAAGGTTAATAAAATAGAAAAGCAGGGTATAGGAAAAAGGACAAGGAAAATATGCTAACTTCAACCGTTCACATGGTTGCTGTGATTGGGTTTCGACCTTAACTCTAAGCTTCTTGGCAGGTGGGGTACGAGGGAAGCATGATAAATTACAAATCAGCCATCAGAAAGGAGGAAGTGTACTCCTCTCTCAGGGAAGGCAAAGCTTTGTCTGAGACCCAAGTCTCAAATAAATTGTCCTCAGTATTTTCATCTCAGGGGAGTCAGACCTATTAGAAGTGAAATCAAAATGGAATTTTTTAAACTTTGGTTAGTTTTGTGAAATGAATTCTTAATGATACTGAAAAGGGAAGAAACTGTTAGGCTAAATAACTACTAAAAGTCTTTTGTTTATTTTTATTTTCCACATATCTTAACCCTTGGGAACTTAGGGGTAGCTTGCAGATGACGATCTCTGATATATTCACTTATAAAAGTAAACTTCTTTGGCTCTGGATGGATACGCTCCAGACCGAATTACTGGTTTGATTCTAGAAGTATTTTGAACAAATTATGCCATTAGTCGAGGTGAATTGGTATTTGAAGGTGATTATCTTATCTTTATTGGGAGGGGATTTGGTTTTCTCAATGTATGAACTTTGGAGTTTTCAAAAATTGAGGGTGCTTAGGTTGGGATTTCTAAGCAAGTACCACTATGTTGTAGCACAAGCCACCCTAATTAGACATATTCAGTACAGGTTTTTCTCAACTTAGATTTCATGTGCTCAAAGAATATTGCAGCTGGAGATTGTCTCATCCAGCCATCATTTTTTTAGATGAGACGACTGAGGCCCCAAATGGGTACATGATCAGCCAGCAGTCCCACAGATAGTGAAAACAGACCTTGTTTCCCTTATGTAACAGATGCCTCTTTTAAGTACTAGTTTGGTGCTGTTCAATTTAATGCAATATGCTTTTATTAAAAATCAATGGTAGAAAGGACCAGACAACCTCCCAAATATTTCTGAGCTCCTTAGAATTTTTGTTTATTTCTGTATTATATTAAGCCCTTATTCTCCCATAAAATACAGATAGGCAATGCAAAAGAGATCAAAGTGAAAATATTGAAATAAAATGAAGAATTGAAATATTAATCTCTGATAGAATGATGTTATGTTCCAAATGGGTGGTACAATATATTGTCCTTCCTACTCTCTGAAGATTTCAAAGCACTTAACATGGCCTTAAAACTCATTAAGATGGGTGCTGAATCAGACATTGGATATTGTAACCTTATTCTTATTATTTATTTAATACCATCAGAGGAATTGGTTCTCAGTGGGAATTGATAGCTCTAAAAGAATGAAATATTTTCTTCGATATTCTAAAAGGACAAGTACCATTCAGCCAATACTTCTCTTCCAAAGATAATCAATGATGATTGAAGTCACTCATAAAAATTTTTCCAAATGAATAAACTAATTGCATAATTTCAAAAAGTCTTTGTAAGTTTATATTGATTTAATCTGGTATGTGCTGCCTTATAGGAATAAAGGAGCTTGTGAGATTTTATTAGTTAAGGAAGAAAAGAAGATGAAATTCACTTATTCTTTCTTACCAAGTAAAATTTAGAATTTCTTCATTTTTAAAGTTATCCATTGTATTGTAAATTCTTCCTTGCTCTAAAATAGGAATGCTCTATTTTTTAAAAAGTGAATAGTACTCTATGTTGGCCATTGCCTTTTGAAATATGTTTTATTATTAGTATGCAATTTATATGATCATTTTTGATCTTTTAAAATATTTAAGTGAAGGGCTTCCCTGGTGGCGCAGTGGTTGAGAATACGCCTGCCGATGCAGGAGACACGGGTTCATGCCCTGGTCCGGGAAGATCCCACATGCCGCGGAGCAACTAAGCCCGTGAGCCATGGCCGCTAGGCCTGCGCGTCTGGAGCCTGTGCTCCGCAACGGGAGAGGCCACTGCAGTGAGAGGCCCGCATACCGCAAAAAAAAAAAAAAAAAAAAAAAAAAAAAAATTTAAGTGAATACGAATTTCTCTTTGTACATCAAAAAGTGGCTACTTGTTTTCTTGGATTTTGATTTCCTTAACAGAAAGTTGACCACAATTTGGCCAAATTAATTAAAAATATTAATCCATAAGAACATAAGAGTAATAAATGGATAGTCTATTTGGCCCTGGCTACCTTTCAATATGAGTGGTTAACTATCAATTATAGACCTGTTATGCAGTCTAAGAATTTTTCATATTCAAAATCAAACTTTCAATTGTCTCTAAAATGACAGAGGCAGATGACATAGATGCAGTTTTGAGAAATGGTAAACTACACTGATAAAAGCTACTGTAAGCTTTTTAGGTGTGTAAGACAGGCTCATATTCATGTACATTTTTGATCACTTGTTTTTACAAGTGAACATATCATGATTTTGGAAATGCTGCCTAAAGTTCTAGCTTAAAAGCAGAAACACTAGTAGGTTCAGTAAAGTACATGGAGATCCTGGGCAGAGAATTTCAGACTCATTTCTGTATTATGCAAATTACAGAGGCGGTGCTAGAGGGGAGGGGGTTAATGACTATTAATTGGTGATAACAGGTTCCAGCCTCTTCTATCATTTATTCATGTAGTGAGGGAGAAAGGAGAAGGGATGAGGGGTCATTGAAGAAATAACTCTGGATTTATGATTTGGGCTTATTTCGTGTAGTATTTTTTTAACAGGAATAAACAGATGAAAATAAAAATAACCTAAAATTGATCAGTTAAAGATAATGTTATTAACTTTTTGCTCATTTTAACACTATTAACATATGCTTTATGCACATAACATTGAAAATTTTTTCTTTCAAAAATTGTATCATGTTATATATGCCAGTTAAAATGTATTATTCATTTAATCTCATAAATTTCCTCCATGTCAGTAAATATACTTCTAAAACCTTAATGGCATTGTTTTCCATCATTCACCACTGTACCATCATTTATTTAACAAAACCTTTGGTTTTTGGACATTTAAGCTGTTCCAATTTTTTTGAGTGTAATAAAAAATGCTGTGATGAGCACCTGTATATGTACACTTTTGTCCAATTAGTTCTTAAGATGAATTGCTAGAAGCAGAGTTGTTATGTGAAAAGGCAAATAACTCTTTAAAGTTTTTGTCATATAGTGAAAACTTCTTTGCAGAATTTGTATCCATTTATATACCTGTGGACATATGAAATTCTCTTTTCCTCCAAATCTTGAAAATACCATAGTTTCTCCAATCTTTGCTAACTTGAAAAGACATACAGATTTCATTTTTTTCTTTTTTTTCAGATTTCATTTTTAATTGCTGTTCTTAGATTACTAAAGATCAAATAAGCTGAATATTTTCTTCACGTTTTTTGTATTTTCTATTTTTTCTTTTTAGTTGCCTATTTATGTCAATTTAGTATTCAATGAATGTATTTATCTTTTTCTTAGTGATTTTAAAGCACCTTTGATACTAAGGACAGGAACTTTTCATCTGTCATATATGTTGCAAATATTTTTTTCTAAATTTTCCATTTAACTTTTAACTTTGCTGATGGTGATTTTTGACATGTAGGTTTAAAAACTGTAGTTATACCTTTCATTTTGTTAAAAATAAAAAAAAATTTTACATTAGAGTATAGTTGATTTACAATGTTGTGTTAGTTTCAGGTGCACAGCAAAGTGATTCATCCATACATATACATATATCCATTCTTTTCCAGAGTCTTTTCCCATATAGGTTATTACAGGGTATTGAATAGTTATACCTTTCAGCCTTTTTTTTTTTTGGCTTCTATTTTGAGTGTCATGCTTAGAAAGCCCTTACCCATCATAACATTGAAAAATACTTGCCTATGATTCATTTAATCATTTTAATTTCTATATTTAACCTTTAAATTAGTATGAAATATTTCACACATAGAAACTGGCATGAAGAATAATATAAAAGAAGCAATATATGTAATAGTCAATCAGCTTCTGAGCCTGATTTCATGGGTGTTTAAAATAAGTCTACAAATTCTCTGACACTCTTCCCTTCAAAAGGTGGAGGTCTGGGACTTCCCTGGTGGTGCAGTGGTTAAGAATCTGCTGGCCAATGCAGGGAACACGGGTTTGAGCCCTGGTCCGGGAAGATCCCACATGCCATGGAGTACCTAAGCCCGTGGGCCACAACTACTGAGCTTGTACTCTAGAACCCGTGAGCCACAACTACTGAAGCCCATGCTCCACAACAAGAGAAGCCACTGCAATGAGAAATCCGCGCACCGCAACGAAGAGTAGCCCCTGCTCGCCGCGACTAGAGAAAGACCACGTGCAGCAACAAAGACCCAATGCAACCAAAAAAATTCCTTGCCCTGGAGTACGGGGTAAACCTAATGACCCACTTCTAATGAGTAGATATTGTACAAATGATGGAGTGTGTCTTCAGTCATTAGGTCATATAAGACATTGAGGCTTTTCTCTCTTTCTCTCTTTCCCCTTCTCATGTTTCTTGCTCTGGGGGAAGTTAGCTGCCATGCCATGAGTTCACTCAATCAACTCTATGAAGAGGTCCACGTGATGGGGAACTGAGGCCCTCTACCAGTAGCCAGTGAGGAAGATAATGGAGGCTTCAGGCCAACAGTTACATGAGTAGAGTTGGAAGTGATCTTTTAGCCCCATCATGCCTTCAGATGATTACAGCCCCAGGTGACCCATTGGTTACAATATCATGAGAGTCCCTGGTGCAGAATCAGCCAAGCTGCTCCTAGATTTCTGACTTTCAGAATCTGTATGAAATAATAAACGTTAGTTGTTGAAGACTGCTAAGTTTGGGGATAATTTGTTATGTAAAAATAGATGACTAATACAATAAGCATGCATCTTCAAGGTGTGAGATTTTGTGCCTTCGTTTTCTTATTTTAAAATGGGGAAATAGTAGAATTTTCTTTGTAAGATAGATCTGAAATTTAAGTAAACTAACATATGTGTAGTACTTATAACAGTGCCTGATGTGTAGTGAGCTAAAAGTTTTGCTATTATATAACAAATATCCATATATTCTACATAGCTTAAGAAATAAAATGTTACTGATAGAACTGAATATCCATTTATGTCCCTCCTCAAAAGTATGTATTTAACTATTCAAACACCTGGAACTAATCTTGGTCATACAGTGAGGCAAAGATCCAATGTAATATTTTTTTTCCCAAATGGATAACCAATTTTCTCAGCATGATTTGAGATTTCCCATTTATTTAAAGATCACTATTTTAATGTACTAAATGCTTACATATACTTTTATTTGTTTGAAGGTTTCTATCTTGCACCATTGAATAATGTCTATTCTGCCATCAGTAATGTGCTATTTTAGTTATTACAGCTTCATGGTATATTCTGATACTGGCAGTACAAGTTCCCTTTGATTATTGGGTAAGCAGCCTCTAAGACGGGCTTCTATGATCTCTGCCTCCTTGTATTCATGCCCTTGGTTATTTTCCTTTCCTTGAGTGTGGGCTGGATTTAGTGACTCCCTGGTGAATAAAATGTGGTAAAGGTAATGTTACGTCACTTCTGGTTACAAGAAGGTTGTGTCTTCCATCTTGGATATTTTCTTGTTTTCTCATTTGCTTTGAGAGAAGCCAGCTGCTTCATTGTGAGCTCCCCTGTGGAGATGGCCAAGTGGCAAGGACCTGAAGGGGGTCTCCTGATGACAGCCAGTGAGGAACTGAGGTGCTCAGTCCAATACAGCTCAGAAGGAATCAAATTCTGCCAACAACCACTTATGTAAGCTGGGAAGTGGATCCTACCCCAGTGGAGCCATTAGAGGAGATGACAGTTAATGACAGTCCCAGCTGAGACCTTGACTGCAGCATTGGGAGAGGACTCGAGACCAAGGCACCCAGCTAAACCACTTTGGTGTCCTGATTCACAGGAGCTAACATAATAAAAAGTTTGTTTTAAGCTGTTAAACTTTGAGGTAAGTTTTAATGCAGCAGTAGACAACTAACACAATTATTATTATTATTTGCATTTTTCCCATTTATCCTTTCACAAGAACATCATTTTGCCTTATTGCAAAATTTTTAGAGGATTTTAATTGACATTGAATAATATTTCTAAATTTTGGGGGTCAAATCATACCTCATGTAATGAGTTTTCTAATATAGAAACGTTATATTCCATTAAAATCACACAAAACATTTTTTATGTGCCTCAAAAATTTATAGAGTTTTCTTTATACATACTTCTTATTAGGTTTATTATTAACTATTTTATACTTTTCATTGGTGTTGCAAATGGGAAACATTTCTACTTGAATATTGTTTGTATATAGGAAATTGATTTTTGTACATTTATCCACCAATTTACCACTTAAGTGAATTCTATTATTAGTTTTCATTGTTTTCCATTTTACCTCTTGGATTTCCTACATATACAATGATCCACTATTTTTTTTGTTTTGTTTTGTTTTTGCGGAACGCGGGCCTCTCACTCTTGTGGCCTCTCCCATTGCGGAGAGTCCGCAATGGAGTCTCTGGACGCACAGGCTCACGGGTCCACTCGCTCCGCAGCATGTGGGATCTTCCCGGACTGGGGCACGAACCCGTGTCCCCTGCATTGGCAGGCGGACTCTCAACCACTGCGCCACCAGGGAAGCCCCGATCCACTATTCTTAGTAAAGTAGTCAAGAAGATACTGAGCAGAGAAGCAAAAATGTATATATGTGTGCGTGTGTGTTGTGAATGTACCATGTGCATGCTGATGGAGATTCAAGAATTTGGAAAGAAATGAAAAGTAGCTATGTTTCACTCATTTCTTTCTCTGCATCATCTAGCATAGCTATCGGATATAGAGGTTGCTGGGTGGATGGTAATTGAGTGAATGAGTGAATGATCAGCCCACTCCTAGTTTGTATTCCTCAGTCCTGCCTTCATGCCTGTCTGGGAGCCAGCTCATTGTAAAGGCCCATCATGCCCTGAGCTAAGCGCATGGTGGGTATGACATCTGCTAGGTCCTCAGCACTCCACTAACATAACGTAAATAAGTAAGTACATAGCTTACCCTCAAAGACCTAATGAGCTACTGGGGGGCGGGGGAGACAATATGAGCACACGTGCAGTTGTTAGAGACTAGATTAATGCTAGATTGTGAGGTTCTTCCCTGGACCCACGTGGTGCTGGTATAACCTAATCAAAGGTACCTCGCATTTGAGCAGGACTCATGAAGAAGATGCTGAACCTACACTGAACAAGGCTGGGTCTGTAAAAAGGTGATGTCTGAGAGGGGGTCAGGATCCTATGTGAAGGAGTGTATTGGTTGCCCCGTCCAAAGGGCAAAAAGAGGCACAAAACCAGGCAACAAATCTGAAAACTGGATGGACAGAAAGTCTCATCAAGAACATTCTGGGACAAAGGTCTTAGAACCAAAGTGGTGGTAACATAGGAACTCAGCATTTACCTGGTGCCTGTGCATGACCAGGGATAGGAGTGGGGACAGAACCCTTGAAGGAACCTCACAGGGTTGGGCTGCACTGACTGCCAAGGAAAGTGTTACTCAGAGGAGAGAAACAAGTCAAGGGTTCTGTAGGAGCGAGATTCTAGTCAAGGGGCAAGGGAAACCAGAGGAGGGTTTTCAGTTTAGGAAAGACACGGTCTGGCTTACTTTTTAAACACTTTTTAGTTTTTTAATTTTTATTGAAATATAGTCGATTTACAATATTTCAAGTGTCCAGCCAAGTGATTCAGTTCTATATATATATATATATATATACCTACTCTTTTTCAGATTCTCTTCCATTATAGGTTATTACAAGGTATTGAGTATAGTTCCCTGTGCTATACTGTAGGACTTTGTGGTTTTTCTATTTTATGTATAGTAGTGTGTATCTGTTAACCCAAAACTCCTAATTTACCCTTCCCTGCCTTTCTCCTTTGGTAACCATAAGTTTGTTTTCTATGTCTGTGAGTCTGTCTCTGTTTTGTAAATAAGTTCATTTGCATCATTTTTTTGTTTTTATTTTTTTAACATCTTTATTGGAGTATAATTGTTTTACAATAGTGTGTTAGTTTTCCCTCTACAACAAACTAAATCAGTTATACATACACACATGCTCCCACATCTCCTCCCTCTTGCATCACCCTCTCTCCCACCCTCCCTATCCCACCGCCCCAGGCGGTCACAAAGCACAGAGGTGATCTCCCTGTGCTATGCAGCAGCTTCCCACCAGCTATCTAATTTACATTTGATAGTGTATATATGTCCCTGACACTCCCCCACTTCGTCACAGCCCACCCCTCCCCCTCCCCATATCCTCAAGTCCATGCTTGAGTAAGTCTGTGTTTTATTCCCATCCTACCACTAATCTCTTCATGACATTTTTTTCCCTTAGAGTCCATATATATGTGTTAGCATACGGTATTTGTTTTTCTCCTTCTGACTTACTTCACTCTGTATGACAGACTCCAGGTCCATCCACCTCATTATAAATAACTCAGTTTCATTTCTTTTTATGGCTGAGTAATATTCCATTGTATATATGTGCCACATCTTCTTTATCCATTCATCTGTTGATGGACACTTAGGTTGCTTCCATGTCCTGGCTATTGTAAATAGAGCTGCAATGAACATTTTGGTACATGAGTCTTTCTGAATTATGGTTTTCTCAGGGTATATTCCCAGTAGTGGGATTGCTGGGTCGTATGGTAGTTCTATTTGTAGTTTTTTAAGGAACCTCCATACTGTTCTCCATAGCGGCTGTATCAATTTACATTCCCACCAGCAGTGCAAGAGGGTTCCCTTTTCTCCACACCCTCTCCAGCATTTATTGTTTCTAGAGTTTTTGATGATGGCCAATCTGACCGGTGTGAGATGATATCTCATTGTAGTTTTGATTTGCATTTCTCTAATGATTAATGAGGTTGAGCATTCTTTCATGTGTTTGTTAGCAATCTGTATATCTTCTTTGGAGAAATGTCTATTTAGTTCTTCTGCCCATTTTTGGATTGGGTTGTTTGTTTTTTTGTTATTGAGCTGCATGAGTTGCTTATAAATTTTGGAAATTAATCCTTTGTCAGTTGCTTCATTTGCAAATATTTTCTCCCATTCTGAGGGTTGTCTTTTGGTCTTGTTTATGGTATCCTTTGCTGTGCAAAAGCTTTTAAGTTTCATTAGGTCCCATTTGTTTATTTGTGTTTTTATTTCCATTTCTCTAGGAGATGGGTCAAAAAGGATCTTGCTGTGATTTATGTCGTATAGTGTTCTGCCTATGTTTTCCTCTAAGAGTTTGATAGTGTCTGGCCTTACATTTAGGTCTTTAACCCATTTTGAGTTTATTTTTGTGTGTGGTGTTAGGGATTGTTCTAATTTCATACTTTTACATGTAGCTGTCCAGTTTTCCCAGCACCACTTATTGAAGAGGCTGTCTTTTCTCCACTGTATATCCTTCCCTCCTTTATCAAAGATAAGGTGACCATATGTGTGTGGGTTTATCTCTGGGCTCTCTATCCTGTTCCATTGATCTATATTTCTGTTTTTGTGCCAGTACCATATTGTCTTGATTACTGTAGCCTTGTAGTAGAGTCTGAAGTCAGGGAGCCTAATTCCTCCAGCTCCATTTCTCGTTCTCAAGATTGCTTTGGCTATTTGGGGTCTTTTGTGTTTCCATACAAATTGTGAAATTTTTTGTTCTAGTTCTGTAAAAAATGCCAGTGGTAATTTGATAGGGATTGCATTGAATCGGTAGATTGCTTTGGGTAGTATAGTCATTTTCACTATGTTGATTCTTCCAATCCAAGAACATGGTATATTTCTCCACCTATTTGTATCATCTTTAATTTCTTTCATCAGTGTCTTATAGTTTTCTGCATACAAGTCTTTTGTCTCCTTAGGTAGGTTTATTCCTAGATATTTTATTCTTTTTGTTGCAATGGTAAATGGGAGTGTTTTCATTTTTTTGTTTTTAGATTCCATATATATATGATATTTGCCTTTCTCTGTCTGACTTACTTCACTTAGTATGGTCATCTCTAGGTCCATCCATGTTGGTGCAAATGGCATTATTTCATTTTTTTAATGGCTGATTAGTATTCCATTGTGTTTATATATATATATATATATATATATATATATATATATATATATATACACATACCACATCTTCTTTATCCATTCATCTGTTGATGGGCATTTAGGTGGCTTCCACGACTTACAGTTTTTACAAGGTCTTTCTGTCCACAGTATGGAAGCTGAGTTGCGATGGGGAACAAGAATGGGATTTGAGGGAGTTGGTAGGAGAATACTGCAGTGAGCTGGAGGAAGGGGGTTCTGGCCTGGAGCTGGTTGGTGGGAGAGATGAGTGTGTTGAGGCCTAATTGGAGGTAAACAGTTAAGAAACATTCTCCTGCTGGGACTTTGAGGTCTCTTATCCTCACTCAACTAGGCTTCTTTGTCATTCTGGTGAAGTTTAAAGACCTCAAACTGGAGGGGAGACATTCCAGTTATCTGGGTGAATGGGCCATCTGAGTGGAATTTTGTGGATGCGTTGAAGTAGTTCTAGCATTGAGAAAGGTAGTTTATGGCTCTGTGAATAGATTTTCAGTGCTAATAAGTATTTTTCTTAATTCTTAAAGTATATTTTATTATTGTATTATAACATAAATTTATTGTAATTATAACATACATGTATTATAATAAAATATCTGATACTTCCAAGATAACCCCATGCAAAAACTTAAAGGTGAACTTTGTACAATTCTGTTTTTTTTTTTTTTTTTTTTTTTTGTGGTACGCGGGCCTCTCACTGTTGTGGCCTCTCCCGTTGCGGAGCACAGGCTCCGGACGCGCAGGCTCAGCGGCCATGGCTCACGGGCCCAGCCGCTCCGCGGCATGTGGGATCTTCCCGGACCGGGGCACGAACCCGTGTTCCCTGCATCGGCAGGCGGATTCTCAACCACTGTGCCACCAGGGAAGCCCTGTACAATTCATTTTATATGCTTAAGAAACATTATAGGAAAATGTCTTTTAAATAAATGCATAACCATGCTTAGAAATTTAGAAGTTTTATGACCTGTTTTTTAATATTTTTCATCTTAATTTTTTCCTTTTAATTCTACTATATTCTGAAAAAAATTTTACTGCTTTCCTGCCTGTAGTTTAGCCTATTATAAATCTGGTGAATTAATGCAAAGTTAACGGCTATATTTTAGAGTAACCTCTTGAAATGTAATAGCTTTATTGGAACAAAAGTATATTTTGCCAAAATTATGTGGAACTAATGAAAAATTAATTGCTTTATAAAATGCTGGCTTTTATCAAAAACTAATAATTCCTGTACATCTCTTAATCCTCCTGCAAACAGTTGGCAGGAAATAAAATCTAAGTTTACCAGTTCAAATTCCCTAAGATCCTCACAGCCATTTTTATTTTTGCATGATCCAACCTTTTAACTTTTTTCACAACTTTAAGCTTACAAAAACAGATTTCTAATTAAATTCAGCCATATCATTCCCCTAAAGGGGATTTAGAAAAACCAAGTCTAACTTAGACTTGGGACCTATGAGCTAACACTTTTCCTTTCTTTACAGATCACGTTGGCATTTTTATGTATCTCCTTCTAATAAAATATAATGATTTTTATACTTTAAATTGATGCCTGGGACTATGCCTTTTATCTATTGTTTACTGTGTTTCAATCCATAAATAAATCATGCAACAAAATAAATTACTTAATCCTGTGTTTTATTTGGAAACATATTAAGGGATTGATACAGAAGCAAAATCACTTTATTGCCTCTGAATTGCTCACACTTTTATGGTTTTTGCGTCGTATTCGAACACTATCAAGGTGTCCTATCAATAACAATTGTACACAAGAGTCACATTTGGAGATTTTTAAAGTTGTTGCTACTTTTTGATTAGGATATGTTCAAATATAATCCCCCAAACTATCGTTTGTCATCAGCATTCACCACGATTCTACCGTTTTAATAATAATTCATTCTAGTGACTAACTATTTAGCAAGAAAATTATTAATCCCCAGCAACTTTTAAAAATGAGACCACATGTGATTATTTTATCCCTCGTTTCATGCTTAGCAGTTCTTCCCGTCTTCGTTTAGTAGAAGCGGCTTTCTTAACACTCTGAAAGAGAAAAACAAAACATTACTCAACTTAATTTGTTTATTAAGCTCTTTTAGCATGAAAGGGAAATAGTCCAAATTTCAAAACCAGTTTGGAGAATGCGATATACGTGTTATCGAGAAGCCTTCTCCTCCACAGACTTCTCCCCTCAAAAATGTTTTTTTTCACACAGAGAATGGACTCTCTTTTCTTAGGTTAATTGCTGGAATATGATGCATTTTTAGTAATTTCCAGATTCTATTCCAGGACATTTGGGATAGAGCCCAAGAGCTTAGCATGTTTTCCTTTTTTCATGGTAAAATTGTGCAAATATGCATTAGAGTGTGAAAACAAACAGTCTAATACATTTTTGCAAAGCTCTTTATGTTTACTGTTTATTGCAGATACCAGATCCTAATTAAAATGCGCTAACAAAAGCCAAGATACAAAGAACAAAGATATAACGAAACTTCATCTTTATAAAATATTTGTGATTAGTCCTGGGAGATGGATGGCCTCACAGCCCTGCAGGGAATTCTAAAAGCCTTCCTCAACCACACCAGGAGGGTGAGGAAATGTGGTATGTCTGGTGGCTCAAGAAATACAAACCATTCCGTGGTTATTTTGGGGGGCTGTATACTTCTTAGAGAGGTTCTAATGACTCTTTGATTCAAAATCTTGAGTTTTTTCACTGTACATTTGAAATCAATAGCAGCCAACTTCAAAGAAGTAACCAGCAGAAGAGGCATTAAAAGCATATTTTGGGAGGAAAGATGGATTTCGATCTGTGTTTTTCAGTTGACAGTCTCTGTATGAATGTGCAGAAATTACTTTTTTGTCATTTGTGCATTGAGGAAAATTATAAGGGTGAATGCAAATATGAAGGCCAGTATCAATTCATGGCAAAGCAAGGGATTTGGGGTCACACCAGCCTGAATCTGAGTTGGGACTCTGTTTTCTAGCTTTGTGCTCTTAGGTCAGGGATTTAATTTCTTGGAGTCTCAGTTTCTTTAATACAGGGATAATAATAGTGATTTTGTGGAGTTGTTGTGAGCATAAACAAGGTAAGCTAGCAACCCCACTATTCGTGTTAGAGGTAAGTACTTTCATTTCTTCAAAAGGAGGTTCATACCACAACCCACTCAGTGAGGTTGGAGGAAAGAGGTGAGGAGGATCTGGTGGAAGAGAAATCTGAAAAACCACCTACTCCTGTTCTATTTTGTTTGCATTTAAAATTTTCTCTTGAACATCTTCCCTCCCTTTCCTTCCTTCTTCCCTCCCACCCTCCCTTCCTTGTAGATTGCAGAGGAAGGATACCAAGCATTTTTAAAGATTGAGAAAGCTTGTGAAAATCCTTTCTGTCCTGCAGTAGTCCTCAAAGTGTGCTCCTGGACCAACTGCATCAGCATCTCCTGGAAACTTGTTAGAAATACAAATTCTTGGGCCTCACCCCTCAGACCAGGTGCACCTGGTGCTGGGGCATCTGTATTTTAACAATCTCTCTAGGCGATTGTAATGCACATTAAATTTTGAGAACCACTGATGTATCAAAATTTTTTTGTCTTCCTTTCTCTGTAACAGCAGCCTTATTAACGCAAAAGTCTCCACACTCAACAGAGGTCTTCCTTGTATGTACCACAAAGATTTTGAGAGACAGTATATCATAGTGTTTGAGAACACAGGATGTAGGCCAGACTATCTTGATTTATAGCCCAGCTTATTACTGATCATCTCTGTTTCCTTGGGTAAGTTTCTTCACTTTTCTGTGCCTTAGTTTCTGCTACTATAGAATGGAGATAATAATAGTATCTAGCTCACAGGAATTTTGTGAGAATGTAATACACTTAGGACAGCGACAGACAAATAGAAAACTCTGAAGAAACATGAGCTATTATTTATTATCTGCTGAATACTGAGGAAATTGCGAAATGTAGAGAATCAGCAAAGCATCAGTCCAGGAGGTGTTGAATCTCAAATTATGGCATTTCTCTAATCATTCATTATTTCTTCAACAAAGATTTGTCGTCAGCTCAGTACAAGCCAGGCCTCATAAAAGGTAGTGGAGATAGGCAGAGAATAAGGAAGATTTGATCCTCGGCTCTGTGATGCTTAGATGAAGAGAAAGAGGCATTAAAAATATTTTCACAAATAATTGATGGACCACAACTGTGTTGAGTGCTATGAAGGCAAAGTACAGCGTGCTGTGAGAGTGTTTAACTGGTAAACTTAACCCAGCCAGGCGAAGAGATGCAGGGAGAGTGTGTAGGCAGGGAGGGTAGTGGGTGCTGGTGGAAGGTCAATGAAACTTCCCTCAGGGAATCTAAAGCTGAGCCCTAAAGGATGAGCGGGAGTTTACTAGGCAAGGATGGATGTGAGAGCGGGAGTCCAGAGAGAGAACAGAATGTGTAAAGACCCTGAGGTGGGTACGGGCTGCGTGTTTGGTGGCTGGGGTATGGGGTCAAAACAAGACTGAAGTATCCCGCCAGTGATGGATATCCATCGTGGGGTTTAAACAAAGAGGTGACTTTTGTTTTTAGAAGGACCTCTCCAGCAAATTGGGAGAAATGGATTGGACGGGGCCAGAGATATTTCAAGGAGCCTGATGGCTGTAGCTGTGAGAGATAGGATGGTAGCTGGGGCTGTGGTAGTTGGAGAGAGAGAGAGTCTAGTAGAATTGAGGAACTGTGGATTTGGTGGGCAGGGGGTAGGAGGCAGAGGGGAGTGTCAAGGCCACGTGCCTGGGGCCATTTCCTTCAATAACAAGCACCTAGAAGGATCATCTGTAGGGGCAGATCATAAGCTCAGCTGAGTATGAGGGACCTCTGAACACCAAAGAAAAATACATAGAAAGGGCGATTTGTTTTCTGAATCTGGACGTCAGAGAGCTGGAGACCTCTCCCGTAAAGGGAGTGGTTGGTATGTGTGTCATAACTGAATTGACAGTAATGGACATGCTATCCAGGCAGACTTCAGACAAGAGGCTCTAGGATTTACCCAACAGAATACCAGCATTTACAAGTGAAGTACAGGAGGAACGGGCAGATGGGTAGAAGACCTGGCTGGGAGTTCATGGAAACTAAGAGAAGAAGGAGTCACCTGGGGCAAGGATGATGGAAACTGAAAGCATCCTTGGATTCAGCTAAAGAAAGTTCCTTCACAACCTGAGTACAGTTTCTGAGGAAAAATGGCTTGTGGAGTGAATGGAAGATGAGGAAATGGAAATCATGAAGTTGGACATATTTGGAGGGGCAGGAGCAAACAGCAATTTCAGGGTGACATGGAGCCTAAGGAGGATGGTTATTTATAGAAGAGAAAGGTCAGTGAGTTCTGAAAATAGCAGGTAGAAAATCAGAGGAGAGGAAGAGGTTGAAGAAACGTGGAGAAGGTGTGTTGATAGTGGGGGTTTTTGAGGTAGCAGGAGAGGTGGAAACCACTGCATAGATGGAGAGTCTGGCTTTAGACAGACTTAGAAAGTACAGGAAGTTCCTCTGTTGTAACAGGAGGTCAGGAGGATGCGGTGGGTACAGATGCTGGTGGGTTTGTCAGTTTGGTGGTGGGAAGTTGCGAGGTTTCTGTTTGGTGGCTTCTATTTTCTCCGTGAGGGAGTAGGCAAGGCCATATGTCTAGTGTGATAGAGGAGGTGTGAAGGTTAGAGATCTGAAGCGAATGAAGATTGTTTGAAATAGTCATCAAGAACAGAAAAGGAAGATGGTCAGAGAAATGTAGCACGGTTACTGTGAGAATCCAGATGAGAGGGGTGATGGTGGATTGAGCGTGGCAGGTGTGGTGGTGAGCCCCTGCTCGCACAAGCCTGATAGACACACACACACACACACACACACACACACACACACACACACGGTTATTTGCAACACAGTGTAGGAGGTGAAGCTCAGGGCGCTATGGGAGATTGTAAGCAGGAGGCGTCTAACTAGGGACCTAAGACAAGTAAGCATCAGCCAGGTGAAGAGATGGAGGGTGAGCATATCAGCAGAGAGAGCAGATGTGAACAGGCCAAGAGGTGTGGGGAGCCATGGCTCCCTTGGGGAGCTGAAGAAAGTCCCCAGGTAGAGCAGAGTGTGTGAGGGTGGAAGTGAGTGGTTACAAGAGGAATTAGACAGGAGGGGGATGGCGGCTCAGCATCTTCTAAGCTGGTGGTTTGAAGGTGTGGTCGCTGGACCAGTGGGGACCAGCAACATCAGTATCACCTGGACCTTGTCAGAGAGGCAAAATCTCGGGTCCCATCCCAGACCTAGCCTATCAGAAATTCTGAGAATGGGGCCCTAGTGATTTATGTTTTACCACGTCCTCCAAGTCATGTTGATACACACTAAAGCTTGAGAACTTGTTTTAAGCAATGGGGAGATTGATTAAAGTGCCTTTTCAGCAGGAGAATGACATGATCAGAGGCAGGTTTATGAAGATCTCTGGCCACAGTGTGGAAAATGGAGGGTCCTATGCGTGAATCCCAGCCAGGAATCTCAACACGACTAATTCTTCAGCTGGGTTACTGACCCTGGGGCAGGATGTTCCAGCCAAGGTCTCCATGGTGACCAGAACCACCTGCCCTCTTGGAAGCTCCCTGATGAGCTTACCTCTCCAGCAGCTCTCTGCTGCCCCCCTCTGTTCACGGGCCACACTCATGGTTCCCAGATAGATGTTTCCCAGACCTCGATCAATCCAGTTTTAGCATCCCCCTGACTCTTTCTGCACCCTCAGCTTTGTCAGATGGATCGTCTCAGCTAATGTCAACATTAGACACTGTCATTTGACAGTCTCTGAATGGATGGCTCTGGAGATCCCAGGAAAGAGTACTAATCAAGCAGTTACCTGAGATATCTTTGGGATAAGGTTTGCTAATTTGAAATGAAGCTGTACTTTATATCCCTTTCCATTTCTGGGAAACTCATTTGTGTGTTTGTTTTTAAAAATATATTATGCTGATATCTCTCCAGAAAAGCTCTTTCAGAAGATAGGATCTGAAGGCAACTTATTTCTGGGGGAAAAAAACCCTTATTTGTTTCTTTCCAAGACCAATAAAAATATGACATTAGAGGACCTGGTGTGGTATAGGATGATTCCATCAACTTCCACCATCCATCCCTCTTTACAATTAAATTTTCTTGGTGGGTTGTCTAGTCTGCATGTCATTTCATCTGGAGTTTGTAGAGAAAGATGATTTTCCTACAGGCCCAGATTGGATTGGCACAGCTGCTAAAAGATGATAAAATCATTTCAGGGAGAATGGTATAGGCTGCTTTCCATCCAACGATACCCACGCAAAATAAATATGATTTCTCCTAAACATGCATGAGGCCATATCTCCCAGTTATGATGTCCAGAAGAGGGAGTTGCGTGGGGTTTGGAATCAGTCAGACTGGTGTTGGAATCTTGGTCTCACCAGTCACCAAAAGTAATTTACCTTTGGCAAATTACTTAACTTCTCTGGGTCTCTATTTTCTCTATTGTAAAATGGGTTGTTGTGAGGATTAGATAGAACAACATAATCTAGGGTATTTAGTTGGCGACACTAATTATTAGTTTTTGTTTTCTGTTAGATTGTTATACTACATTATAGGTGAAGCTAAGAAATAGTGTCTGAGAACTCCAAGAATTTCATGTTTATGAATGTAAATTGCTGTACAGTCTCTGGGCTAATGATGAATCCCTGAAAACAGGATAATAAGCAATAGAATCCTATGAAGGTTGATAGGACAGCTCTAGAACATATCGTGACTATGGTCAAGGTTGATGGTAGATTCTACTCTCTCCAAACTTGTTTCACACCCTCAATTAATATGCAGCTATTGATAGCTTATTATTTTTCTACTGAACTGCAAACTAATGGAAGTCTGTGATAAGTGTCACACCAGAGGTTCAATGAGTAAGGGGTAATTCAAGAATCAGGAGGAGGAAGAGGCCATTTGGCTCCAGAATGAACCAAACTACGTTAACACATAGATTACTTGACCAGCTATGTCCAGACACTCTGTCATAAGTTTTAAAGCTTCAGAAAGGAAACAGACTTGAGCTGAGTCATGAAATTTGGGAGAGAATTCAGATAGCTGGAGAGGAGGGGGAGAATATTTAAGGGAGGGGAACAGCACGCAAAGCCATGGAAAGGAGATTGGCTGGCTGTGATCTAGGGACAATGAGTATACCTGTATGGTTGGAGGGTAGTGGGAAGAAAAGTGTTACTGGAACAGTAATTGAGTTAGACTGAGAAAAGTCTTTACTGATAGAAGAGGAATTTGGGAGCCAGTGACCATTTTCAAATAGAAAAATTACATGATACAATGTGATGTCTTGAAAATTGTAATCAGTTTTCTGAGTACCAGTTGGGAGAGTAGAAAGAAGGTATGTGGGCTCATTAGGAGGCTTGGTCAGAATCTACATAGTTGCAAAGGCTGTGTACAAATTAACATGGTGATGGGAGAATGGAGAGACAGTGAGGCAGAGAGAATCTCCCAGGCCTTGTGAGGGCCTGGGGAAGGGATGGGGTGAGGAAATGACAGAGAAGATGCAGTGGGTTGCTTCAAAGATGGCCTTCCATGAGCTCCATGTCCTGGAGTTCCTGTCTTTGTGTAATCTCATCCCCTTGAGTGTGGGCTTCTAACCCATAGAAAATGGCAAATGTGATGGGATGTTACTTCTGAGATTAGGTTACAAAAAGACCCTGGCTTCTGCCTTGTTTGCCCTCTTTTGCTCACTCTGATGGAAGACAACTTCCATGTTGTGAGCTAGCCCATAGACTAATGTGGTAAAGACCTAAGGGTGGTCCCCAGCCAACAGCCAGCAAGGAACTGAGGCCCTCAGTCCAACAGCCTTTGAATAACTGAATTCTGTCAACGATCTTGTGAGTGGATGTGGAAGTGAATCCTTCCCTACTCAAGGAAGTGGAGCCTGGAGATGACCACGGTCCTGGCTGACACCCTGTGATTATAGCTTTGTGCTGAATAACAAATTACTCCCCAATAAAATAACATACATGCATTATTTCACAGTTTGTGTGGGTGAGGCATCTGGGTCTTGTCTGGCTTGGGGTCTCTCACAAGGTAGCGTTAACATCAAGGCTTGACTGGGAAGGATCCACTTCCTCTCTCAGTCACATGGTTGTTGGCAGAATTCAGTTCCTCATGGGTTGTTGGACTGAGGCCTCAGTTCCTCACAAGCCATTGGCTGGAGGCCTTGGATCTTTGCCGTATGGGTCTCCCCATAGAGCATCTACAATATGGTGGATTGCTCTACTGGAGTGAGCAAGTGAGAGAACACTGGCAAGATGGAAGTCAGCCTTTTGTGACCTTATCAGGAAAGCGACAGGCCATCACTTTTGCTATAGACTGCTCTTTAGAATGTGTTAGAATCCTTTAGCCATGGGTCTGGCCCATTTTCAAGGGGAGGAGCTCACACAAGTGCATTAATAACAGGAGGTGAGGATCACTGGGGACCGTGTCAGAAGCTGCCTACCACAGCGACAGTGATTTATCACAGTTTTTGTGGTCTTTCCAAAGAGCTTTAGGCTCCTGGAGGGGGCTTGTGCTTTGTACATACGTGCTTAATAAATATTTACTGAATAAATGAGATGACGCTTGCAAAAATTCCTAGAGGTCTCTGAACAGTAATTTTCAACTTAGATGTTAAGGCACTGATGGTATCTTCAATGGGTCAACAGTGTAATGGAGATATAGTGAATTTCTGGGACAAAATTCTCATGTTAAGTACAAAAACCTAATTCACTTCATTGGGTGTAAGAACTCAGGACTGACCTGTACAGTTGTGCAATGTACAAAAATGCTTGGCTGAGGGGATGAGGGTGCCTAATCCAGTTCATAGTCCACTCACCGAGCTGTGCCCTGGCACGGGACTGCATCAGTGTAGACAGAAGCATGCCTTTAGGAAAAATGTCCACCCAGAAGGGGTACTTCTGTGTAAGCGGCACAAAGGCCACACATGTGGTTCTTTAAGGAAGTGTCAGCCTTCATCCCCCTCCTCCTATTTGCTTTCACCTGTTCTTCTTGAGCTATACCCTCTGAAATGGGCTTGAGGGAGGAAAGGGAAAATGTTCCATCCACACCTGACGTTGGAGAGGATTAAGTTCTGTTTGAGGAGGCCTTTGAGAGTCCGGGAGAGAAGGAGTTATACAAATGCAGGCAAATTCCATCATGCCTGTTAAATGGCCAAGAAAATTCTGTGATACCACCCTCTCCCCCTGAGTGCTGGGTCTGACCTGACAATAGCAAACAAACAGCAAGCTGTGATCTGTTTATAATTCCAAATGAAAATCCACCCCAAATAGAGGTGAGAAGGAGAAAAAGCAGCTCAGCAACAATGTGTGCTTTGGCTGAGGACCCCAGGAAGGCTTGCTTCTGTGAACCTCAGCCCATCTCCCTCCCCTTCTCATGGTGACACCCGGAAAGCTCAGCTCACACCCCTGGAATGGTTGTGTATTGAGGATAAGGGTGTTGACAATAAGGTTTAAGCTGCATAAATAACTGCAAATTGCTGTTAGGCCCCAGCAACTGCCAGCAAAACAAACAAACAAACAAACAATACAAAAACAAACAAACAAAAAAAACGAGGAAGGAGATGATATTTGGAGCATAAATTGTAGGGAGGGGCAGCCAGCAAGTAAGTAAGTCACGTGGAATGTGGCAACCAGCTCTGGGTGTAAAAGACACTTTGACAAGGTGATCACAGGCCACCCACAGTTGTTAGGGAGCTATAAGAAGTTATTTTGACAGGACATGTGACACCCTTCAAATAGAGGAATCAAAGCCCCAAATGATCAGGGATATGTTACAGGCAAGTTCTAGTTTAAAGAACAAGCTACTCTAATAACTGAGGTATAGCACTAATGGGGGCTTAAAATATTCATTTTGTAACTTCCAAGTACTTCTGTTGGTGGTGGTGTGCGGGGCAAGAAAGAAGGAATGACAGAAATGTGGTTTATAGGAACAAGGGAAAATGCCACGATGGCTGTCATTTTGTGCCCCTCAGTCCTCTGCCTTTCTCCCGGCACCATTTTCAATGGCTTCGCCAACACTCTTCCTCAAAGAACCCTGCCAGTGTGCTCCCCAGGATGCAGCCGAGGAGAGAAAGACTAGACCAGCCACACGTGTGCTTCCTTGGGTCAGGGTCAGGTGTTTGCATACAATCCATCACTTACCGCAGGCTCTTTGGTTTCTATCCTCTCCAACATAAACCTCACCTCTTGGTTCCACTTTCCCATGCATGCTGCTGAGCCCTTTGCTTGAAACCAGTCTTCTTCTTTCTCAGTCTTCTTTTGAATCACACCAACCCCAGAAAGGCTTTTTTGTTAAATGTAGCAGAAGAGTTTTAAGTGAGAAAAAAAATAAAGATTTCACTGGATAGGATGCTTGTTGAATAAAGGAATGAGAACACAGATGGAGGTTAGGGAGTTCCAGACTGGTGCATCTCTATTGATCTGTGTGCTCGGCACTCTCCCCACTCCCTGCCAAAACCTTCTTCGGAGAACCATTCCCCCCTTCTCTTTCAAACATGTGCAGAAGATGTAGTTTTCTTTCACGGTCACACTTGCTGGTCACAGATTATTGGTGTGGGAGTGGCCATCTAAATAAAACTGGGTGTATCAGCTAGCTTATGCTGCCTAAAAAATTACATCAAAATATGATGTCCTAAAATAAATATTTATTTTTCTTCAAGAGTCTGAGTGTTGGCTGGACTTCTCTGCTTCATGCTTCAGGTCTGCAGATTCCTGGGATGGCTCTGTTCAATGCATTTTCATTCTGGGACCCAGGCTGATGGAGCAGGACCTATCTGGGGAAAGTGTTTCTCACAGCAATGGCAGAAGTGTAGGACGGCAAGTAGAAACATATGATGATTCCCCCTTTGTGTGCTCCTGCTGCTCTCTGATCTTGCTTGGGCAAGTTTATTTCCAATTTTTTCTCCAATATTTTTCCTCTGTGAGGTTGGATGGAAGAATTAGAGAGTAAGGTAGGAGGTCCTACTCAGACATTATCAAAGAGATGCTCAGAGGTATTTAGAAGAAAGAGAGAAAAATTCACTTGCAAAGAGTGCAAAGGAGCCAGACTTCAGAAAGACTCACTGGTCTATCAAAAACATAACTAGTATTTAAGGAAAAACTGCAAAATTAATCTATTCATGGTGAAAACAGCAACTTGCTCACATGATTATCATATCCACCAAGGTCATGATACATCTTCAGACACCAGCTTAGCCAAAGTTGGGGATAAAATTGTTTTTGTTGCAGAGTTTACAGGAAATACTCAAGGATTTTTTATTTGGGAGACTAGAAGCATACGAGATGATCTTGATGGTTTTAAAATAGGTCTACAAATTCTTTGGAACTATCCCTTCAAAAGGTAGAGCCTAATTCTTCTTTACTTGATTGTGAGCCAGACAATGAATTGCTTCTAAAGAACAGGATGTGGGAGAAGAGATGGTGTGTAGCTTTCGAAATTAAGTCATTAAAGGCATTGCAACGTTCACCTCGCTTGTTCTTGGAACACATTCTCTGGGGGAAGCCAGCTGTTGTGTCATGGGGACACTCAAGGAAACCCCTATGGGGGGTCCATGTGGTGAGAAACTGAGACCTCCTACCAACACTAACTTGTCGGGCATGAGTGAGCCACCTTGAAGGCAGATCCTCCTGCCTCAGTTAAGCCTTTGGATGACTGCAGCCCTGAACGACATTAATTGCAACCTCATGAGAGACCCTGATGCTGAACCACTCATCTAAGCCCCTCCTGGATCTCTTACCCAAGAAACTATGTGAGATGATAAGTGTTTATTGTTTTAAGCTGCTAAGTTTGGGGGTAATTTGTTATGCAGCAATAGAAAACTAATACAATGAGCTTATTGGTTTTGGTTTATCACAGCGTGTAGAGTGTTATGGTGGTCATTATTTTTGATTGTGTTATGTAAAATGCTCAGATATTGGAAGAAAGACAGAGTGTCTGGCCTAATATTAGTAGTCCAAGTCTCTTTCTAAGGTTCTGCATTGGAATATTATGCACCAGTGCCTTCTGTAAGAGTTTAACTTACATTTCTATAAGCAATATATGAGACTGAATGCATAAATGAAAACAATGTGCTATCTGTGTACTAGGAGTTCATTTACCCTCAATGACTCTTATAGGCAGCAAAAAACTGACCTGGCAATATAAGGCATTGTGGTGAAGTAGGATGAAGATTGATGCTAATTGGCTCTGTTGGGATCAATTTAATCACCAGACGTCATAGGCCGAGTGTCCAAGACTGTGAGCATTCCAAAGATCTATACAAATGTTTGAGAGGTGAAATAAAGCTGTTTATTGATGGACATTTATTTTGTTTCCAGTCTCTTGTTGTTAGAAATAAGGCTGAAGTGAGTAAATTTGTACATATGTCATTTTGTCTGGGTAGTAGTTATATCTGTAGGATAAATGCTTAGATGAGAAAATGCTGGGTCAGTAGTTTCATGAATTTGTGATTTTGATAACTATTACTGAATTGTCTGTTTTCCCTCAGCCTTACCAATAGAGAGTGTTATCATACTTTTGAATGTTTGCTAGTCAGATAAATGGGCCCTTTGTGTTTGAGGAATTCATAGTCTTGTCTGGGAAAACACTATCACTTACTTAATTTATGCTTTATTGTTACAAAAGGAGTCTGAGGACAACTTTAAAAAGATAAAAATATTTATTTCTGCATGCATGTGTGTGTGTGTTTCAAAATGATTCTGAGGACACCTATAAAGATATTTATAACAATACAGGAAAAAAACATAGATTGGAAAATTAAGTAAAGCGTAAAAGTGGGAATGGAATTCTGATAAAGATTTGGTTATGACACAGATGTTTATGTCATTACTATGTAGTTGCTGAGGGAGTATTATAAATTTGACTCTGAGTTCCCTGGAAGCCAATATAAAAAATGGAAACATGGTTAGTTATAAGAGTCACAGTGAATATAATATTAATAATATATCTATAATCTTTAAGCCATTGTATTTTTGTGATACTTTATTTACCCCAATTAATTTTAGGTAGGTATATTATTGTCCTCATTTTACAGATGAGAGCCTGAGGCACAGGTAGTTAAGTAACTTGCCCATGATTGTGTAGCTAATTAATAAGAGGTACCTTGTTTTGCATTTAGACAGCATCGTTCCAGAGACCACATTTCAAATTATTATGTAATCTCAACCAAACATGAACCATTTAGGCAGTGGCTGTGATGAAAGCATCTTAATTTTCAGACATTTATTATATGTTTCCATTCTGTGAACTACTCATATATAGGATATGATTTGATATGATATGATATGACTGCTAAGTGCTGGAGCTGCATTTACCACATGACGTTATCCCTCCATTCTGGGGAGGGGTTTAGATTAACCCTTAGATCTTGCCTCTTTCTTGTCTTTTTGTCTAACTTTTATGGCTCTTTAAGGCCTTTGAAAGCCTAAGACAATTGTCATTCTCCTTCTCTGACCTGCTCTGCCCCATTTAACTGGAAGGAGATTCCCAGAACAAACTGTGTTCAAGTTATATGTATCTTTTAGGTTTCATTTAGGAATACTGGAGTTCAAAGCACTGGTCTAAGGCCAATCTTCCAATCTGCCAGTTAAAGGAAGTTTCTGAACACGTTTGTGGTTGGCCACTCATTGTACTGCCCCAGGAAAGACATCAGAAGGGTTTTTATGTCTATTAAGGTTGTCAAAAATTGGTATAAGGATACAGATTTTCCTGTCTTGTTAAATCTGTTCAAACTCAGTCAACAAAGACCTAGACAATATAATGAATGACGCTTTATACAAAAGAAGAATTGGCAAACAGGTAGGCACAGTGAAGCCATGATCATTACCTCTTTGAAAATTCTACTGTGACCACAATGTGACTTTTTATTAGCTTTATACACACTGTGTGACTTTCAGAATATTCCATAATCAATATTCTCTCCTTCAGCTCCCTGAGAAAATAGAGATATTCAAATCATGTCTCCATTAATATCTATGGAGAATAATCACAATGTCTAAAATGCTTCTGGGGTAAAAAAGCATCCTCACAATTTCTGTAGGAACAGAAATACTATGATGTCTCTGGCTGGTAACAGTTCATATGACAAAAATGGTCACTAAGATGTCGACAAGTCAGCCCTTGATATCCAAAATGTTAGGGACTGCCTATTCAGATCTGTCTTCCAGAAGAAATAATAACTATAGCACTTTTCTTTCAATGATACTTCACAGTTTTCAAAATACTTTCATTGGTGGTGGTGTAGAAGCCATGGGAAACGTCTTGTAGGAGCTGGGTATTTTTATCCTGAGAGTCAGCTTATGGGTTCCTCCTCCACACAGTAAAAATTTGCTGCGTTAGTCATTAAGGTATTATCTCTAAGCTCCAAACCTGTCCTTTGCTTTGTGATCCTGAAGCTGGGGCTCTGCAAAACACGTGCGGCTTTGTAAACTGACTGCATGTAGGCTCTGTCAATAGGGGGCGCTAGAGGAAGACGGCAAGGTCCTTCCTGTTCCTGTGACTGTAACCCCAGCCACGCTTGTTCACCCAGGTAGGGGCAATTCCTTCCTAGAGCAGCATCAGAATCTAGTTTGCCGTTTCTCTAGCACTTGTAAAACCTTCACTGTGCTGTTTTCAGAGATGCCAGCGCCACTTGGCTGGAGTGCCCTCCTCAGAAGTCTGGGTCCCAGCCACCAGGACCTTCCTCTGAACTCAGGGACACCAGGAACAGGTGAGCAGTGCCCCCTCCTCCAAGGCCTGAGCTTCAATTCCATGGAGCCCCTTTTTAAAGTCAGTTTTAATAATTTGAGTTTTCATAATTTCAGTCTCTTCTCTTGATTCCCTCAGTTCTAGGGGCAGTAGCTGTTTCCCGAAGTTGTTACCTCCAAGATACCTTAGAGTTCTTTCTAACTTTTAGTCAGTTAACAAATATATTAACATTTCCCTTTGAATAACTGGTGTCGTTTTTGCTTTCGGAGTAGATTCTGACTGATACAGGTTCCGCATTCAGGCCTCAGAGAAGTGTCTTGCTAACACTGATATGACCTCAAATTCATGATGTAAAGATCAAGTGGGGGTGCTGAAAAATAATTCTTTTGACTTTGTGCGATCCATTCACATGCTAGCAAGGAAAAGTTTGGATTGATGATAGAATGGCAAAATCCTTTGAAAATCTGTAGGACTGCAATGTTCAGGATTGGGCATATTGGGAAGAGGGTGAAAAAACTCAAGACAGGGTAATCTGTGTTGTCACTTCTTTAGGAGTTTGCTCCCAGCTCTACGGTCACTGCTATGAGACTGACTGATTACTTTGTAAGTTCATGCTATAACAAACTCTAAACTGTTGCATGCTGTAGTAAGGGCCAATCATTTTCAATAGTTGGAGAATTTTAGGCATCACCAAAAAAAGTTTATTGGGAGGAAGGGGAATTTTCCTGCACCCCTGAAAATTGTCTAAAAGGTGGTAACCTACCATACCTATGTGCAAAATTGGCTCTGGTTTTCATGTTATTAGAGTTCGTGGGGTTTTCATAGATTCTTATTTGTATTCATTTCTTTTCATTAATATTTATAGTCTAGGGCTTCCCTGGTGGCGCAGTGGTTGAGAATCCGCCTGCCGATTCAGGGGACACGGGTTCGTGCCCCGGTCCGGGAAGATCCCACATGCCGCTGAGCGGCTGGGTCCGTGAGCCATGGCCGCTGAGCCTGCGCGTCCAGAGCCTGTGCTCCGCAATGGGAGAGGCCACGACAGTGAGAGGCCCGCGTAACACACACACACACACACACACACACACACACACACACACACACACAAATTATAGTCTAAAGAACAATCTCTAAATCACCTAGTAAATATGTGAATATTTTAATTAATTAATTAATTATTTAGGGTCGTGCCGAGCAGCTTGTGAGATCTTGGTTCCCCGACCAGGGATTGAACCCCGGGCCCCGGCAGTGAAAGCCCCGAGTCCTAACCACTGGACCACCAGGGAATTCCCATGAGTAATTTTTTTAAAACAATTATCAGTATAGAAGCATTTAGGATAAAAAAGTGCAATGGTCTTTTAATTGTCTCCCAACACCTATTATGTGTCATATCTCCTTGAATCCTCTAACAACCATGAGAGACAAATAAAGTTAGCCCCATTTTACAGATATGTAAATTGGCACTCAAAGATTTGTCCAAAGCAACCCACATATAGATGGACAGTTCACACCTATTTTCCTGGCACTATTCCAGTTTATGACTGTTTTCCAGAGACATTATTTAAACACTCCCTTTTACTCACAAATATCCTGATTTGGATAATAAATTATATGGTCACCTGATCCAACTAGTAAGTGAAAGAGCTGGGATTTGAGCTCACCCAAGTCCTATGTGTTTTCCACTGCTGTACATTGCCTGAGAGCCTCCTAAACCAGTTAGAACTTGTTGAATTTCATGGTACAAGAAGTCTGCACCACTGGAATTGGAGCAGATATTCCAGGTATCAGCCTAAACTTCTTAGGAGGCTACAGAGAAATCAGATCTTTCTAGGCTATTATTTCTGAAAACTATGCAAATAACCTTAGAAGATACATCAATTAGCAGAAAACAAAACTCAGACTGGCTTAAGTAGAAAAGGAGACTTATTGGCTCACGTAATTGGAAGTTCAGGAGTTGGGTGAGGTTCACTATTGGTTGATCCAGTTCAGTGATATTATCAAAGACCTAGTTTTAGTGTGTTTTCTTCCCTCTTTCACTCTACTATCCAGTTCTAGCTTTATTCCATGACTGACTTTCTTTGTGGTTGTAAGGTGGCTGCCAGTGGTCACCAAGGTGACATGTTTCCACTTTCACATCCAGATAGAGGAGAAGGTACCTTTACTCCTAACCAGTGAACAAAAACCTTGTTCTTTGCATTGTTTGGACTAAACTGAACCAATGATGGTGAATAGATGCTACGTACTGATTGGTTTACAGTTGGATTACTGATCATTCCTAAACCAATTGTCATGTCCAGGTTGATGTGGAGGTGGAGTGGTATTATTCTGATTTGGGCATTAATCAGGATTCACTCACTTCTGTGACTGGGGATGAAATTTATGGCTCCCAAAGCCCATGAATTGTATGAGGAGCCCATGAACCTGGAAAGGGGGAGTGGATCCTGGTTAAGTTATCAGTGAATGTCCACTGGCTACCCAGCACCCATGCATACCCTTCTTTCCATTCATCCTCTCAAAAACATCCATGTTTCCCCAGTAGAGACAACCCGGAGATTTGGTGCATTAGTGCATTAGCTCCAAGTTTTGATTTTTTGAGTGATGTGGGGTCCACTACATCACATCTGGGTTTAACTTCTCATAGTCTATTAGTATAGGACTATTGGTAATAATATGTTATCCATATACAACACAACCCATAGAAACCCCACGATGAAGAAAGAATAGGATAACTGGAAAAGTGAAGAATGAGAAACAACACATAATAGCCATTAGTCCACAATGATATCATTCCTGCTGGACAGAAATGGTGAGAACTGCATTCCAATAGTGAATTCTATGGAGGGCCATGTTGGCTGCCCAAGGTCTACTCTTTGGGAGGCTATGCTTTGTCCATTGTTTTCCTTGGCTTTATCCAATAAGCAACATGGTATTGGGGTTAAGAGTAAAGCCTTTGGAGTCAGAATGCCTGGGTTCTAATAACTGGCTTTTCTACTTTCTAATTGTCTGAACTTGGGCAAATTTCTTAAACTCTTTGTGCTTCAAAGAGTAAATCCTCAGATGTAAAATGGGGTTAATAATAGTCCTCATCTTTTAGGATTAGTAAGCATGTAAAGAGGGAATGAATGCATGCAAAATGCTTAGAACATTGCTTCACATACATCAAGTGCTCAAGACATGTTATGATGATTTCAGGTGGGCCTTGGGGAGGGTGATCTTTCTGAGGGTTTCCTTGACAATAGAGCTTCCTTCATTGTTTAGTGGACTTCTGGCCTAATTGCTTCTGGTAAGTTCCACAGTCAGATGTCTGCTAGTCAGAGATCAGATTCATAGTCCTTGAGCTTGGCAAGTATATTTTTTGAGCCTAGGTACTAGCTTTTGTGGAGCATAATTTTCTATCCTATTTGTGTAGAAACAAAAGTATCTCAGATCATTTCACTAATGTGTATGACTACCTAGATCTTGTTTATTTTCTTTCTCTTGAACCAAACCTTCCACTAAGAGTACCCATTGTGAGCTGTGTCCATGGTGGATATTTGACCAACATTATGTCAACCATCAGGCAAAGCTGGAAGGGTAAACCCCCAGTCTCCAGTGCTCAGCCACTCTGCTCTACTGAGGTTGGTGTTGTCTTGGCTGACTGTACATTTGTGGGCCTTATATCATCTTTATCTTTTCTTAGCCAGGTTGACAGAGGCAGTTCATAGACAGCTGAATGCCTCATGACAACATGTCAGCCACCCACAAAATAGGCATCTGTTCTGTTCATGGAGTTTTACCAGCCATCATCCCCTTCCATTGCCATGACTCCAACTCCAGCTCAAGTTTGAGCTGCTCTATAAGACTTTTCTTTTATAAAGATCTATGGGGAGAAAATGTGAAGACAGACCTAGACATTTATAGGAAGGCTTTATTTTGTACCTATTTTCATGTATCACCCAGACAAAACATGAATTCTACTTTCCTCCATTTTCATGTAAAACTACATACACCACACTGTACATGTAAAACAAATTTGGAAAGGAGCCTCAAGCTGGCCTCTGAAATTGTGTAAGCAATTATCACATTTTTGTGCGCAAATGCAGTAATTATATGTGCAATTTGGCAGCTGGGTTTGAAAATTTGGCCTTAAGTGGAACATAGACAGGAAAAATAAATGTTGGAAAATGCCAATATTTTATAAAGATTTTGAATCAAATAATGGTGAAATTATTGCAAACCATCTTAATTTTTAATTATAATGATCATTACACAATATACAATAATTTTTTTGAGGAAGAAAAGAACTATAGATCAATTGCCCATCGTTTTTGTTGGAAAAATTGCCTCAATTCTTAGGGAAGATAATTGTATTTTTCAGAGGTTATGGTATATATTTCAAAGGCTTTTTTTTCTTATGAAGAAAAGATAGTGATTGCCTACTAGTTCGAGTTCTATGACATATTTTACTATAAGAAGAAAAGGACTCTTTGTACTGATTACTTTAGAGGAAAAGTAGTATTAACTCTGTGCTTTATTTGAGCTAGTAATCTTAAATTAGACAAAGCTTTCTTTTTAAGCATTTAAGTTTTGGAATATGAGATTATAGTTCAAATGAAGAGTAATTTAGATATCTTTGATCTGGATTTAAGTTGAAATTTTATAGTAAAATCATAGTTTTTATATTGTCATTGAGATTGAATCTAATGCACATGGCTTTTTCATGTGGTTATGAGTGCTGGTGACTTGGAAATGATGTAAGGAAGACCCTGGAGCAATGTTATCTTCTGTGGTTAGTAGGGTAATGGAGAGGTTAACTCTGAAGGCTCTGGAGCCAGCCAACCTGGATTCCAGTCCTGGCTCTACCACTCTGTTAGCCCTGTGACCTTGAGCCAGTTACTTAATCCTTAGCCTCTCTGCATCTTAGTCTCCTCACCTGGTAAAATGGGAGTTGTAACATGCCCACCAAATAGAGTCATCGCCAGGGCAGAAGGAGATAGTCATACATGGTAGACTGTTTGACACTGGTAAGCCTCAAACATGATAACCATTTTTGGTTTTGATCATCATTTGTGGCTTAGTGTTGAACTCCAGTCATGACTAAGTGAGAAGGAAGGCTCTTCCTGCTCAGATATGTAACGTGAGGGCAGGAGACAGTCAGTGTATACAGAAAAGTCCATGGGAAATCCAGGTTCTCCATGGTGAGGCAATGTCCCCAACAGCATGATGAAGGAAGCCCAGAGTATGGGCAGAGCTCAGTTATGGGACTTTATTTCGACTCTGTAGCAAACTATTGAGAGTCTGCTAGGACTGTGCTAAACTAGGGGATAAAGGAAGATGAATAAAGTCTCTCTATCAAGGAGCCTGCAATCTACAGAGGGAATGAGATAAGTGCCTGCTTGACTATAATTCATGATGCAACACACTCAGTGTCAGGGCAAATAAACAAGATGCTCTGGGCATTAAAAAAAAAAGGGAGAGAGAACATGCAAGCAAGTTTTTTTCCCCTTCCTCTAAAATCATGAAAATCTTCCTAGAATAGGTAACTTCTGAGGCAGGTATTGAAGGTTGTGGAGATTTTGGTTAAGCAGACATAATAGGGCTGGAAATGAATCCAGTGAAGAAAAGAACATAAACGAGGCAGAGAGGAGGGAAGAAGGGGGCACCCAAGAACACCTGGAACATCCAACATGGTGGGGGGGGTCATGGAAGTAGACCATTAAAGGAGGCTTGGCTGGATTTGGAGAGCCTTTGAATGATATGGTGAGAAGTTTGGCCTTAATTTAGTATCCAACATGCAGCTCTGAAAGAGCAAGGTCTTGAACAGATCTGATGTGCATCAGAGAATCACTTGAAGGTTTTGTTAAAACACATATTCCTGACCCCTTACCCAAAGATTCTGATTCAGTAGGTCTGGGATGGAGCCTCAGAATTTGCATTTCCAATGATCTCACATGTCACACTGATGTGGTGGGTTCGCAGGACACACTGAATAGCCCTGACATAGGGCACATGGCCTTCCAAAATGTTTTATTTGCAGGTCACTATTAGTAAAAGAAATCCAGTATACTTCCTCACTATATGTATATTTATTTATTTCCAAATTATAGATGAACTACTGTGTCAGTACCTGTTATGCATAGCATAAAGTCTAAACCATTAAAACCCAAAGAGGCTGAGCTCATGATGAAATAAGCAATTATTGTTTTATTTTTATTTTAATTATTAATGGTACAAAAGTCTTTTTGCTCTCACTGAAATTACTGTTAAATTTGAATATGTTTCACTGTTTTCTGAAACTTAAAAATTTTCTGATACAACTATTTAAATGTCTTTCTTTTTTCTTTCTTTTTTTTTGCGGTACGCGGGTCTTCCCCGTTGCGGGGCACAGGCTCCGGACGCGCAGGCTCAGCGGCCATGGCTCATGGGCCCAGCCGCTCGTGGGATCCTCCCGGACCGGGGCACGAACCCGTGTCCCCTGCATCGGCAGGCGGACTCTCAACCACTGCGCCACCAGGGAAGCCCTTAAATGTCTTTCTTAATTCACTTTTTTTCAGTACTTTGTTGTAGTGGTTTTTGCAATTGAGGACTATATCTCACAAAGGCACATAAATCCAAATGGAAAAATTTCCTTTATTGGCTGTTTTAAATAAATTTAATTCACCAGTTATGGAAAGGCTTTTGTTAAAATGTGGCTAGTAAGTTTCCATCTTCTCTGATGTCAATCAGTTGTTCTTGCAAAGCAATAAATAGGTTTTACCATTTTTCATTGTTATCAAAATTCCACTGAAATTCTTTGTTTGGAAGAGTTAAAACTGGTTACAAAAATCTTATTTCCAAGGTTTTAGAATGTGCTGATATGAGATTTTAAAAAATAGATGATATATTTACTAATTTAGTTTTGTATCCAAATTACATAACAATGGACATCTTTCTATATATCCTTTTCCAATGTGCTCTGTCAGTAGCCTGAGTTTCTCTCTTTTCTTCTTTTTCAGAAGAAAAGGTAGTTCCTTCTTATTTACTATTGAAACATTACTTCCACCTTGAAGGGACAGATGGTGTTATTAATGTTATTGTTATTGTCATTTAAAAAATACTTGATAGGTAGCATGTTATTGATAGCCTGCTTGTCATCATAGAAAAGCTTAGCATGTCTGGAACACTTGTCTTTCTGTAAATGTATGTTTTTAGCCCTTTTGAGTACTTTGCCATAAGCAAATCTCTGTGTGGTAGAAAATATGTTCATGGTTACTTGCCATTTCCATTTGTTCCTAAAGAGTCAAACATATTTTAAAGATTAAAAAAAGTCAACTTAAATTAACCACACTGATGGTGTTCTGTGCTTGCCTGTGTAGAGCAGAGCAGGGTGAATGAATGTCACATATGATCTGCCTCAGTAATCTTAGCCAAAATCCTTTAAAACAGTTGGTAAAAGGAGTGGCCCCATTACTTACACAGCTTTACCATTAAAGAAGTAATTTACTGTTGAGAATATATCTCATGCCTATATTTTACCTTTGACGGTTTGGAAAAAAAAGAAATTCTTCATGTATTTTATTATTGAAACACAACCAAGCAAAAACCATATGCTGAGACTTGGTAAAATAGAAATAAGGATACTTTCATTATATATCAAACTCATAACACTGTGTAATTTGTCCCAATTCTTGATTTAAAAATAATTTCCAGGCTGCCAGTGGCCTGCAGGTAGTGGTGTGGGCTCTGAGCTCCGAGGACCATGCTGTGTGAGCAGCAGCTGGAAGAGGTGCAGGGTCCATGAGTGGTTGGAGTTTGGGGGGCCGAGCCCTCCGAAGCCCTCAGGGAGCCAGCTCTCTGGGTTCCTGAGGGCAAAGGGGGAGGATGAGCTCTACCAGATAGCTTATGGGGTTTCACAGAGGACTCAGGAGGTGATGAGGACCCAGGGGACCAGTCAGACACAGAGGATGCAGTAGACTCTGACTCTGATGTGGAGAAGGGGACTGAACACTCCGGTGATGGAGAATAGCCAAGAAGGAAGCATGGAGCTGCCATCAAGGAGGATAAGAAGGGCTTCCCTGGTGGCACAGTGGTTAAGAATCCGCCTGCCAATGAAGGGGACACGGGTTCAAACCCTGGTCCGGGAAGATCCCACATGTCGTGGAGCAACTAAGCCTATGCGTCACAACTACTGAAGCCCGTGCACCTAGAGCCCGTGCTCCGCAACAAGAGAAGCCACCGCAATGAGAAGCCCGTGCACTGCAATGAAGAGTAGCCACAACTAGAGAAAACCCACATGCAGCAATGAAGACCCAACACAGCCAAAAATAAATAAATAAATTTATTTATTTTTTTTAAAAAAGCGGAGGATAAGGAGCCTCTCAAGAGCTTGAGGCCTCAGGATGTCAGCAGCACCTTGGCTGGTGGCGCCCAGAAAAGCCGAGAAGAGAAGGCACTGCTCCCACCGGAGCTACAGGACAGTGGCTCTGGCCATGGGAAGTTCCTGCATCCATCTACAGCTATGCACACACCACATTCCTTCAGGTACAGGAGGCCGGTCACGGGGCCAAGAGGGGCCCCACTGGGAGAGGAGGAGCTGCTCGGGGAGGCCAAAATCACAGAGGAGCTTGACTGACATTCACTGGAGACACATGAGTGGCACAAGGCTGATGGAAAGAATCAGGTTCCCAGGAGGCGGAAGTGCCCGGGGTCCGTCGCCACCTCCCATTCAGTGACAGTGCCACTTGGTGGGGAGCTAGGCCCTAAAGAAAAGGAAGTCGACGTAGAAGGACTTGGTCCTGCTCCCACAGCTTCTGCAGCTTCCTGATGCTGGCCCTGGACCCGTCATCCCTCCTGCTTGCGGTCCACGTGCCTTCATCACTTTTAGGGATGAGGGGACAGTTGAGGAATGGTCTCTCCAAGGGCGGTCCCCAAAGGTCCCTGTTGGAGAGGTCTGCCCAGTGACCCATCGCCCGGCCCTAAACCAGGACCCTGTTACAGACATCCGCCACGTCACTGCTCCAGGTTCAAGATCATCCCTGAGGCCTACAAAAAGTACATCACTGTCCATGGGCTTCTGCCCATTGCCTCAGCCCTGGGAACCTGGTCCATCACCTCCTGAGCCCCTCTAAGGCTCTGGGCCCTGAGCCATGCGCCAGAAAACTGTCATCAAATGAAGTGATGTCTTGTCCTCAGAAACCTCTTTCCTGCTCTGACTTGGGGCTCTTAATGTCTCCCCCACCCCCTTACCTTCCACTTCTCCTGTCATCGCTGATTTTTGTCCAGCCCTTTCCTGTATTTCTTTCCCCATCTTTTCCCTTAGTTCCTACTGGTTTTGTTTGTGTTTTTTAATCTAATAAAATAGAAAGATGAAAAAACAAAATTTCAGCAATGTTTTCCATGCATCTTATCAAAATGGGTTCAGATTCCACTGAAATTCTTTGTTTGGAAGAGTTTCAATCTGGTTAAAAAGTCCTGTATTTTCTGACAAAGGTGTCCATGTTGGTTTGTACCGTATCATTTTGTATGTATTATTTCAGCACTTACCAAAGCAAAAAAAAAAAAAAAAAAAAAAGGATATCTGTAATTGCACATAGCCTTTGTTTCTTACTGTTAAAAGGAAATTACATGTTTCCTGAAATTTTGTAGGACAGTGGATCGAGTAATGCCTAATTTAAACATCTTTCCAAAAATTGCAGCAGCTTGTCTCTTTGTTTCCGATGCTTATTTAAAAAAATGTCTTGTGAATTGTGACTGGTTTGAATTATCATTAGCTTTTACTTCAAAGCACAATTCTACATATGTATATCAAAGTCATTAACCAATATGTCAAGATACTATACACACACACACACACACACACACACACACACACACATATATATATATATATATATATATATATATAAGATTTAGTTCACTGTTAATGAAAATAAATGTAAATCTATGTTTTAAATGGTCTTCTGGATAGCTTTGAATTTTTTTAGCCACTTCCTTGTCACTGATTTTATATTATAATGTGTTAGATGAAAAATCTGTACTGGGGTAAATGTGTTAATGCTGCCATTTTCTTGTTCATTTGAGCTTGCAAAATTGGTATTCTTGTCCATAGATGGCTTCTTTGCAGGAGTTTTTAAGCCAGGTGTCCATTTCCCAGAGTTAGTTAAAACTCAGTTATATAGTTTGTAACCTCACTGTTACCTGGATATACCTAAACTGTAAAGCACTAAATATGCAAGAGTGGCAGCAGGGTCCTGGTCACCTGCTCTGTGTTTAGGTGTCTAATGTATGTTATGTGCCCTTGACATTCTTACATATAGACCAGGGGAAGACAGCAGTATGAGTCTATGTATATGAAATGTAATAAAGCTTATGTAATGTTTTATGTTTTAAATCTATATATTATATATATATATACACATACATACACACATAATAAATATATGTTTCTGCAAACCCCCAAAATCATCTTGTTCATTACCTGGATCTGCGCACTCCCACTTTGGAGACCCCTGTCTGGGAGAATGAATCAGTTGGTGGAAGTACAGACAGGCTAGAGCAGAGGGAGATGGGAGGCTAGGATAAGAGACAAATGCAGTTTTCCAGGAACACCTAAGAAAGAAAAGCCATGTCTGATCTCAAGGAGCTTTCAATGACATAGAGATGGAACATAGTCTCATGACGCAATTCCAGGACAGTTACAAAGCAAAGAATCATTTCTTTGGACAGGACTGTAAATTCAAGAGTATGAGGAAGGAAGGAGCCTTGCTTTCCCCATGGAGTCCTTGCTTCCTGATGCACAAACTTGTATCAGAGGGATTCGTTGCCGTTGACTACGTCAGCTTCCTCCAGGCAAATAACTCTGAGGGGAACATACAGTAGTTAAGTCCCAAACATTTTAGTATGAATGAGTTTTAAGATATTTTCACACTTTTCAGGGTTGTTGTGAGGACTAAATGTCCACCACCACGCCTGGCACATCGTATGCACTCAGTAATGAGTAGTCATTATTAATGCAGGGTCAGCATGAGGGGCTTGGATGTGGGGAGGGAATATCCCTGTGCATGTCTATGAGGCGGTGTGTGGTGGATAAAGACAGGCTGAATCTACTTTAGGATATTATGTAGTCGTGTGAGAATGGGTAAAATGCATAAAGTACACCTTAGGTATGTATGTGCCCCATCTAGGGGCATTGAAAAAAATTATTAGTATGATTATGGAAATGGTTATGTCAGAAGTGAGCCTAAGTGGGGGAAGGGAGTTTTGGAAGTTAAGTTTTGAGTTGAGAGGTGGCCAGTGAGGTTTGGTGAAATTAGGAGAGGAAGAAGAATAGGAAAACTTCCAGATGGGAGTTTTAACATCAAAAGGCAGGTCATGTATAAAAACCTGAACTTCTCTAGTTTCTGTGTTTTTGGAGCTAAATTCCACACTTGCAAACAAACCTCTCATTTATTTATTTTCTAAACTTTTATTAAATGCCTATAGGTGCTAGGCACTGTTCTAGCTACTGGGAATCCTGCAACAAATGAGAAAACAAGTCAGTGATCTCATGTGGTTTCCATTTCACAGTGGGAGATAGATGTAAAGATAGCTGACTACAAGCAGTGAAGAGAAATATAGCAGGATCAGGGTTTGGAGTATAGCTGTGTGTGTGTGTGTGTGTGTGTGTGTGTGTGTGTGTGTGTGTGTGTGTGTGTGCGCGCGCGCGCGTGCGCGTGTGTATGCATATCTTAGATTCCCTAGGACACAGAACCTGAGACAAAGCTTACATCCTAATACTTTTGGGAGGTGCAATCTCAGAGCAGTAAAGGTGAGGGAGAAAGGAATGCAAAGTAGAGCAATCAGGAAAACAAATAAAAGGTGGTGCATTTTTGAACTGGTCACAGCCTCAGGAGAAACAGGTGGGTCACTCAGTACATTCCCAGAGAGTCCATACAGAGCTTAGTACCTGGGGGAATGAACAAGAGAAGAAGAGCAACTTATGTTGATTTCCTTCTATTTCTGGTCTCTCACTGATCAAATTCTCTTCTGGTTTGTGTTATCTGGTCTCTCTGGGCAGCTACTGGGGTGGCTGGAACCTTCATGGGTTGACCGGGTTGACCCCGGATTGGGTCAACCCAATTGGTCAATCCGGATTGACCCTGGATTCAGGAGCTGCCGAGGGCTGACTCTCTCCCAGAAGGAGGAGTTGAATCAGCCAGCAAAGGTAAGAGATGACGTCAGGGTTTTGATCACATGCACTGTATTTCCTGGGGCTCCTCCACCTGGGAAGCAGGGCAAACTGGTGATGCCTGGAGACAGGTGGAACAGAACAAATCTGCAGAGGCACATAAACTGGATCCAGTCGATGAGCTCTTTTATGTATGATGGCCAAAACTCCCCAGTAAGGTACTGTTTGAGCAGAGTTCTGAAGCAAGTGAGAGAGCCAACCACGTGGATATCTTGCAGAAATTGATTCTAGGCAGAGGGCATATCAAGTGCAAAGACCTTCTTCAGGGAAGAGCAGAAGATGAAGAGCAGGAGGAAGCCAGACTGGCTAGACGGGAATAATTGAGGGCAAATGGTGGGGATGAGCTCAGAAAGCTTTAAATTTCAATCTACTTATATGGAATGAATCTAAAATATATAAATTAGTTGAACATATTATGCATTATCGGTGAAATGCATAATTAGCGGAGAGCCCTCAGTGGAGGGCTTTCTAAACCTTGGTTGGTCTTTGGCTTTTACTCTCAGTGAGATGGAAGCCAAGGAGTGACGGGATGTGACTTACATTTTTAAAGGATCTTCTGCCTTCTGGTGGAGAATAGATTATAGAGGGGTGAAGGAGGAAGCTGGAAAACCAGCTTGGAGATGCTTACATCAGGCCTCGACTGTGGAGGTGCTGAGATGCTGGATTCCAGTTATGTAAAATTAGGACTTTTCGGGGTTTACCCAGGGTTGGATGTGGGGTGTCAAAGAAAGAGAAATGAAGGATGATTCTAAGAGTTTTGGCCTGAGCAACTGGAAAAGAGAATGAATCTCACAAAGACCAAGTTCATTTCTTTTGGTGGGACTTACCTATTTTGCCAATAAGAAGCTGTCTCTGACAAATGTATGGATACCAAGGGGGGAAGAAAGGGGGGAATGAATTGGGAGATTGGGATTGACATATTACACTACTATGTATAACATAGATAATTTATGTGAACCTACTGTATAGCACAGGGAGCTCTATGCAATGCTCTGTGGTGACCTAAATGGGAAGGAAATCCAAAAAAGAGGGGATATATGTATGTGTATAACTGATTCACTTTGCTGTACAGCAGAAACTAACACAACGTTGTACAGCAACTATACTCCAATAAAAATTAATAAAAAAAAAGAAGCTGTCCCTGAGCAGGATCCTCCACTGTAAAATATTGCAAGTTGAGTTCACTGATAATGCATAATATGTTCAACTAATTTATATATTTTAGATTCATTCTGTATAAGTAGATTGAAATGTAAAATTTCCATCATGTATTAAGTCTGGTTATAGTGT
Source organism: Kogia breviceps (assembly GCF_026419965.1). Lineage (NCBI taxonomy): Eukaryota > Metazoa > Chordata > Mammalia > Artiodactyla > Physeteridae > Kogia > Kogia breviceps. Next base: position 31,754,474 of record NC_081314.1, read on the forward strand.
CTCTGGTAAAGAAAAAAGGCTTAATTAGCCCTAGAAGTAATAAGTTGCCTAAGTGGCGTGCTTGCGTGCGTTGGGGGAGGGGTGGTGAAATGTACTTACTTTTAGTATTCCTCCAACGAAAGGCAGGCTGGAACTCCCCATACAATGTTTCAGATTGCTGTTGCATGTTGTCATGTCGGTTTCATTGTTACTGATGCTCAACTCTCTGAGAATATCTCTGGCTCATGCAAAAGGTCCTGAAATATTTCAGTGATTTATGAAACAGAGAGGTTTCCTCAATGTCTGCGAAGCAACGCTGACGGCTTTAGCGAATGCAGTAGTAAGCATTTATTACAGCACCGGCAATGCAGTTACCTGGCTGCTTTCTGTTCCATTAACAAGTTGTGAAAAAGTCTTGATGGAGCTTTTAGCCATAAAACATCTTAGAGTGTTATCTGTTTTTCGAAGATTAATTCCATCTGAAATAGTAAAGCAAATGATAAACAGCTTAAAGGAGACCAGAGAAATAGATCATGTTACAGTTGACGGTAATAATATCGTTCCTCACTTCAGAAAACTTTTCAGGAGAGAGAAATCTGATAAGAAAAATGGGTTGAGCCATGTTTATTGGATGAAACCCCTTAGGCTATTCCTGGCGAGGTGTGTTAAAGGGGCAGGAATAAATAGTTACAGGGGGAAAAAAAGATGTAGAAAATTTTGTTTAAAAATTATTTTTGGTTCATACAATTATTTGAACACCCCCATACTCTAAATATTTATTTATTCATTTATTTATTTATTTTCAACTTGTGGTTTCTGAACAGATTGGGCTCAAACCCAAATGAGTCCTGGGGCCTAGCACAGAAGCATTCAGATGAGGTCTAGTTGGCAGAAGTTTTACCTGGGACAAAGATTTTAGTTGAAAAGGGGGAAATGTTTTCTAAATCCTTATTGATAGAGGTCAAGGCACATTGCTGTTGGCAATGCCAAGAAGAAGGTAGGACCACATCTGTAACTCACCACTACTGAGCAGGGGAAACTGATCCAGGTTTTGGGACAGCTCAAGACACACTCTGAATGATTAGCAAACACTGAGGACCCAGCTTTTGCCCAGTGGAAAGACACACTTGATGACAAATAACTCTTCTTAGAGTTTTAGACAGGCACAGAGAATGATATGCTACTTACCCAGGACATAGTAGCATATGACATTTACCACCCCAAGGAGTTGTTGCAGATGGAAAATATGATCAATTCTAGAGCAGTCTTCAGACTACAGATGATACACTCATGGAAGTTTTAGTGCTTCTGTGACGTCCCAGAATCTGTGGACTTTGGTGTCATTCACTAGTCATCCTTTGATTATGAGCCTGATGTGCCATTCTTTACACCTTAACATGATATTTTTATGTTCCAATTTCAGGGAAACCTGAGATAATAGTCATGCATTTATTTATTCATTTAGTCAACATTTATTCAGCACCTGTTTGTAGGGGATTAGGCTAGGCAGTGATTAATAAGAAATGAAAGGCACTTTTTCTTATAAAGATTGCTATTATCTGGTAAATAATAATAGTAATTATTACTATGCTTCCCCAGGCTACATAAATCCTTGTTGAGGTGGGATGACATTAACAGTAGCAACACAGATTTCTCTGACTCTCATCTATAATTGCAGGACCTCTGCTTCTGGAAAAGAGTCCAGCATTTATTGCTGGGAGTCCCACATGGTTTCTGCTGGGTACCACATATGGCCCCCATTTTTTCCCCCTGCTGCTCTGGCTTCCTTCTGTGTAGGCCTCCAGTTACGGGGCGCTTCCCTGCCCCTGGGGCCCGGGGCTGAGCTGCTCTCCATGGGATCTACCTCTTCTTTTGAGCATCACTGCTGCAGATGTGTGGGATTCCTTTGGTGGCAACTGTGCATAGCGCTTTTTGGAGTTCTCAGGATGCCAGAGCCACACTGTATTCCTGGCAGAAGTAGATAATATATGTCTCTCCCAATTTTGGGTCACATGATGAAGCAGGGCTATTGATGCCAACTGTCTTACAGAGCTCTACTGCCCCAGTTCTTCCTGTTTTTCTTCATAGCTTCTCCTTCATGATTCTTCCTCTGTCCTCTCTCCTTCTCTCCATCCCCCATCGCCACAAAGTTCATTGGGGCTGGGGGTGAAGGGCAGTGAGGGCAGGGTGGACAAATCCAAGCGACACTTCGTAACTCAAAATCGTGCCCTCTTCCAATAACCACTGTTATTAGCAGCTTTTATATCTGATGCCTTTTCCCCATAGGGTAGGAGTCTCTTAGTTCTTGTTGTAAATAGACTTGTAGTTGGCCGGGTTTATCAGGCCTGCGGGCACGCTCAAACATCATAGGCTGAAGTCCGTTAATCATTCACATTTGAATCTCATCACAAAGCATTTTCAGAGACAGTGTCTCATTTTTCTCACCACAGCCCAGGGTCATACAGCTTTGACTTTCCGTGCAGATTCCATAGTGTGCATCCAGATCTCCTTACTCTCTGGCCTCCACATATCCCTGTTAATTTCCTCTCTTCACCTCTCCATCTCTCCACGTGAAAGCTATGTGCCAAGTTATAGAGGGAGAATCACGTGCAATTTTCTGAATTCTCCACTCTCCCTTTTACCTTTGTGACTTTACAATGTGCCTTACATTGGGTTCCCTGGAAACAGGCTCTGAGATAGAGAACTGCATAGGGAGTGCTCTTGGGAGATTCACTCACAAAGAAGTGAGGGAGGCAGGATAGGGCATGGGGAGAAGCTGATGTGCAGTGTGGTTGCAACTGAGGTTTCAGACAGTCCTACAGAGAATGTAACCCTGGGCAAGACACTTCTCTGAGGCTGAGGGCAATTGCCAGTGAGGAACGAAGATGTGAGCAGCCAGCATTTGATATTACCAGCAACTGCGGGAATGGGTGAGTCAGCCCTGAAGAAGGGCACAGGTGGAATACCAAAGTACCCATTATACATATTTTCCTTCCACTTTAGTGTTCTTACCCAGCTTAATTGCTCAAAATCATGCCATATTTTAGTTTCTTTTATATTTAAATCATTTTTTGTCTTATACAAGTAATTTTTCTTGGAGTTTCTAATTGATATTTTGCCCCTCCCCACCATGACAAAATAAACATATGTTTTAATCTAACTGCTAAGCTCAACTTGCTTCTCTATTTAAAAATGAGTGGGGACTTCCCTGGTGGCACAGTGGTTAAGAATCCACCTGCCAATGCAGGGGACACGAGTCCGGGCCTTGGTCCGGGAAGATCCCACATGCCGTGGAGCAACTAAGCCAGTGTGCCACAACTACTGAACCTGAGCTCTAGAGCCCGCGAGCCACAACTACTGAGTCCGCGTGCTGCAACTACTGAAGCCCGCGCACCTAGAGCCTGTGCTCCACAACAAGAGAAGCCAGGCAACGAGAAACCCACGTGCCACAGCAAAGAGTAGGCCCCTCTTGCTGCAACTGGAGAAAGCCTGCACACAGCAACGAAGACCCAATGCAGCCAAAAATAAATACAATTAAAAAAAAAAAAAACGAGTGGAATGGCACTGACAAAGGAATGGATAAAGAAGATGTGGTACATATATACAATCAAATATTACTCAGCCTTAAAATGAACGAAATAATGCCATTTGCAGCAACATGGATGGACCTAAAGATGATCATACTAAGTGAAGTAAGTCAGACAGAGAAAGACAAATATATGATATCACTCTTATGTGGAATCTAATTTTAAAAAATGATACAAATGAACTTATTTGCAAAACAGAAACAGACACATATTTCGAAGACAAACTTATGGTTACCAAAGGGGAAACATGGAGGGGAGAGGGATAAATTAGGACCTTTGAATTAACATATACACACTGCTATATATAAAATAGATAAGCAACAAGGACCTACTGTATAGCACAGGGAACTCAATATTCTGTAATAACCTACATGGGTAAAGAATCTGAAAAAGAATGAATATATGTATAACTGAATCACTTTGCTGTACAACTGAAACTAACACAACATTGTAAATCAACTATACTCCAATAAAATTTTTTAAAAAATGAATGGAATGGGATACACTTTTTTCTTTTTTAAAAAAATTTAAAAAAATTTTGTTTATTTATTTGGCTGCATTGGGTCTTAGTTGCATCACACAGGATCTTTGTTGTCGCATGCGGGCTCTTTGTTGTGGCACGTGGGATCTTTTAGTTGCAGCATGTGGGATCTAGTTCCCTGAACAGGAATCAAAAACCCGGGGCCCCTGCATTGGGAGCATGGAGACTTAGCCACTGGACCACCAGGGAAATCCCTACACCTTTTTCTTAGACATAATTTTCTTGGACCCCCTCACCTCCCATTCTATTTTGGAACAATTGTTTCCTAGTTCTGTTGCACAGCTGTCCTCCTGGGATATGTTTTCATTGAACTCCTGCTTTAGAAATAATATTTCTGTTTTTTGGCCATGACATGCAGCACGCGGGATCTTCCCCGACCAGGGATTGAACACATGCCTCCTGTATTGGGAGTGCGGAGTTTTAACCACTGGACTGCCAGGGAAGTCATAGAAATAATATTTCTTAGATTGCATGTCTTCCTTGTATTTCTGTTTATAGCCTCAAGTTACTTTTTACAAAGGATTAGTGGAGATAAACTTTTTGTCTAAAAATGCAGGATTTTGCTATGAAATAGAATTTTTGGTTCAAAATAATTTCTACTCATAACTTTAAAGAATGATTCCATCATCTTCTAGCACCTAATGTTGCTGATGAGAAATCTGATGTCTCTATGATTCTCCTTCCTTCGCAGGTAACCTGTTCTTCTTTGGTGGCCAATTTTGGATCTTTGTATTATCTTCAGTAGTCTGAAATCTCATTAAGGTATCACTAAGGATGAGTCTTCCTAAGTTCATCCTGTTAGGTGCTTTGTGATTGCCTTCAATCTCATAGGCTCTGTCTTTTCTCAGCTCAGGAAATTTGTCTCCAACTATTTTTTCACTTCATTTTCTTAGTTTCTTCTTGTATCTTGTTCATGAATCTCTTCAATTGATCCCCCCCCCCATATTTTCCATTTCTTTGTAATTCTCAGTGTTTTGAGAGATCTACTCTTTTTTTAATCTTTTCTGTCAAATTTATTATGACAATTGTAGTTTTAATTGCCAAAGTCTCTTATCTTTGCTCCTTTTTATGACAATCAATTCTTGTTTTACAAATGCAATTTTTCCAAACCTATGGCAAGGAAGCTGGACTTTCATACTCCTGAATCTCTTAGTCATTAGAATGCACAAGAGTGTGTCCAGTGGCTTGAAGGAGGTTCTGCAAAACAAGCTCCTGAGAGATCTATGGGAATCTAGATGGAGAACTGAACTTATACCCTACTGATACAATTTTGACTGTGGTGTGACATTCTTTTATTGAGCTTTATGAACATAATGAAAATGAGCTGCATCTCATGTTAAATTTGTTAAAATACTATCTGGGAATTTCTTGGATTTATCATGACTTTTCTGGCATTTTCTGGGTCTCACTTACTGGCAAGATGGAATTAAACCAGACAGGACAGGAAAAATGGTTAAAGTTAATTGGATTTATTCAAAGTGAGGAAATTAAGAACTGCCATTACATACAGATTAGGGAGCCATAAGAGAGAAAGAGAGTTATATTAAAAGGTGTGGATTTTAGTTGAAATCCATAGAATGTGGTCAGTTGTTAGAGGTTTTTCTGGGCAAAGAACAATGAGACGTTCCAATCTAACATATGTATTCTCTCTTATTCACAATCTTCATTGTTGAACTGGTTGCAAACAAATAAGTATTTACTGTAAATAAAGGCTGAAAGATTGAGAAATCATTTCCAATATCATGAGATGACAGTGCTGGTGAGTCACTTCCTTTCTAAGAACTTAAGATTAATCAAGACTTCAGAAGAACTTAGTTTCCCATAATATGTTGCAGTTATTTTTACATTTTAAAATCTGAATATTTGCAAGTGTTTCCCAGGTTCGGTTGGAGGTTGAATTGTTCCTGAAGGCTTTTGACATAATCTTCACTGTATTTTTTTTTTAACATCTTTATTGGAGTATATTTGCTTTACAGTGGTGTGTTAGTTTCTGTTTATAACTAAGTGAATCAGCTATACATATACATATGTCCACATATCTCTTCCCTCTTGCGTCTCCCTCCCTCCCACCCTCCCTATCTTATCCCTTTAGGTGGTCACAATGCACTGAGATGATCTCCCTGTGCTATAAGGCTGCTTCCCACTAGCTACCTATTTTATGTTTGGTAGTGTATATATGTCCATGCCTCTCTCTCACTTTGTCCCAGCTTATCCTTCCCCCTCCCCGTATCCTCAAGTCTGTTCTCTAGTAGGTGTGTGTCTTTATTCCTGTCTTGCCCCTAGGTTCTTCATGACCTTTATTTATTTTTTTTTTAGATTCCATATATATATGTGTTAGTATACGGTGTTTGTTTTTCTCTTTCTGACTTACTTCACTCTGTATGACAGACTCTAGGTCCATCCACCTCACTACAAATAACTCAATTTCATTTCTTTTTATGGCTGAGTAATATTCCATTGTATATATGTGCCACATCTTCTTTATCCATTCATCTGATGATGGACACTTAGGTTGCTTCCATGTCCTGGCTATTGTAAATAGAGCTGCAATGAACATTTTGGTATGTGACTCTTTTTGAATTATGGTTTTCTCAGGGTATATGCCTAGTAGTGGGATTGCTGGGTCGTATGATAGTTCTGTTTTTAGTTTTTTAAGGAAACTCCTGTATTTTTTTATTTTTGAGGCATGGGAAAAAAGGAGTAACATTTTGCTCTGGGAAAACTTCCACATTTCTCCCTAACCCCTCTAATAAAAATATCTTCATTGAAATGTTTATTTTTGAAAAGGCACTAGATTGAGAACTTAATGCCCTTGGGAAAAAATCTGCAAAAGAGCTTTCCATTGGTGAATAGGCCTGTCTTCGCCTCTGTGGGTTACAAAATACTACCATTAATATATATGAGAGCATTGTTCAAAGCTATATGATCCACCTATCACACAACTTGTTCATTTTTATAAATGTAATTGGATTAATGAATGCATTCATATAGGGGTACCGATTCCACTCAACCCCATTAGATGGAAACCTTTCCTTTTACGTCTTTGCTGTCTTTCCAGATGAGGTAGGACAGGGTTCTGTGAACATTGGGATGGATATGTTAAAGGCTATTGACCCATTATTTCCTCTAAGGCTTTGTTGACAGCTCTTGGAAATACCCAATATTAGTGTAGATTTTAGAGTCTACTGAGAAATATGCAATAAGGGAATATTCACTTTTGAAATTTAGAGAAGAGGAAGTAGCAGTCATATGGACATGGAGATGAAAACATTTATTAAATTTAAACATTAAGTATAAAGTCAAATGAGCATTACCCTTTAATCTTATTAAAGGTAAAATAAAATAAATCAAGTCCAGGAGCTTCAAGCTGGCACAAAAAGACAGGTTTCCCCTCCTACCCTCTCCTACCACTCATCACATTAATATACACACAGGAATAAAACCAACATCATCCTTATCCATTTTTTCTATTTACCACTATCTCTTTTTAAAAAACATTATTCCCTATCTCAGATTTTGAAATATGGAGGCATTAATAACAAATTTCAAATAAGAAAAAACCCCATACAATAGTAGCTATGAAAACATTCCCCATGGTTAAAGAGCTCTTGGTATTTACCACTCAACAATTTCTCAGGCACCTATGGAAAGGCTTTCAGGTTAACTATTGCAAACCCAAACATTATGGTCTTGTCCCATCCATCTTCAGAATCCAGGAAACAGATCAATATTTGAGCTTCACGCCGTTGAATCTAAAGCAAACCTTTCAAAGATGCTCAGTACAAGCAAGTACAATCCTCTAATTAATCATGTAACATTTTAGAAACCTATTTTATTATAGTGCTCACTATATAAAAATTTTTGGTCTTTGTTAATGGTCTATGATAGGTAAATGTACAGATTTATGCCTTATGAAGAAAAGTCCAGTTGAATATATTTTGTTTAAATTAATAAAGAGCCATGGAGAGAATTGGGGGTTGAAGGATTAGGTAATGAATAAGAGAAACAGATGTGGATGAAATATGACTTCCTTCATGTGGTGTATTTCAGGGAATCTTTAATTTACCTGAATGTGGCCATGAGTTATGCTTAGTGTATTGTATTAGAATTCCTAGTAGAAAGGGATTTATATATACACGTAAAGTTAAATATGGTTAGACAGTAAAATATTGATTGCTTACCACAAACAATGCAGCAGGGTATCTAACACTTGTTTTCCTTGTGGAACATAATAAGGTAATTAATTTCTCTCTAGCTGACTTTTATTTGTGAAAAAATTTTTTTTTTGTGGAATAGATTTAAATGTGTTTTGTTGTATGTCTCCAGCAGTTCTCTATTTGTGCTATAATAACCATGCGCAGTTTGTGGCAGCCCTTTAACAAACATCACCTAGGAAATGGGGATACTTTCTTCTTCTTTTAAATAGTGAAATACAAGGCTCAGTAGTAAAGCAGCACTCTAGATTTAAAAGCTAATGACTAATAGGAGAGTTCTGACCCTCTGAATTGCGTTTACTGTTCACCAATGATTATGTCATTAGGAATGAATTAGATAGTCAATGAGGTGAATCTTCAAATCAAAGCTGCCACTTTGAAATTTTCAATAATCTGTTCACTTGTAGGATTAGGGTAGTATTTAGTAGCCATTACTGCTCTATTGCTGCAGTTATGTGGCTGTGAAAAACAGTTTTCTTATGGTATGGTTTTCTCTCTCTCTCTCTTTCTTTCTTCCTTCCTTCCTTCCTTCCTTCCTTCCTTCCTTCCTTCCTTCCTTCCTTCCTTCCTTCCTTCCTTCCTTCCTTCCTCCCTCCCTCCCTCCCTCCCTCCCTCCCTCCCTCTTTTTCTTTCTTTCTTTCTTTTCTTTCTTTTGAGTAACTGTATTTTTAAAAGCTAGAGTTCTCTGATCATTTATTCCTGGTATGAACAGCAAGCTAGAGCCAAAGTAGCCTACTATTTACTATCTGGATATCACAGGAGAACAAAGTGTAGGGGGTTGAGCAGAGGTTAGAGGAGTGCCCTGACCTTGGACATTCCAGAAATGTTGATGGATGGTGATTCTTGCACCTGCCTCTTATTATTTTTTCTGCATATTGTTTTTACTATCTATATAATGTAAAGAAATGTAATGACTATCATTTTTTTCTGTCTACTGGAAGAATCCATTTATGAATTTTTATATCTAGTTTTGCATACTTTCTTTTTGATTGCAAAAACATTACTTTAGTTCTTTTGTGGGTACTCAACTATTTATATAAATGGGAATAATGGCTACAACAGTAGCTGACCTTTGTTGCATGTTTGCTGTTCTGGATGCCATGCTAGGGGCATTATCTGCATTATCTCAGGTGGTTCTTTCTGTACACCATGAAGTTGCCGGGTGGGATAAAAGGGGAACTGGCTAAGATGCAGACAGTAATGTAAACTTTCATTGTGTTCAGAGAATCACATTACTGATTGCAAACCTCCCTCCCCCACTCAGATTTACTGAGTTAAAGGACAATATTCTCTAAGAACACAGAGGAAAAAATATGATAAAACTGACTAGAGGGAAGAAAGCAGATAAATAATAATTCAAGCATGCAGAAACAATGTAAGAAGAAAACCTGCATCAAAAACAAAACAAAACAACTCCAGGCCAATGGATTGTAAGAGTTTACCACAATTCAGGCAAAATGACTGAACTGGGTATTATGGAAATAGCAATTATTATTTATTTTAAAAATTTATTTGTTTTTTTTTTGACTGTGCTGTGTGGCTTGTCAGATCCTAGGTCCCAGACCAGGGATGGAACCTGGGCACCCTGCAGTGCCCAGAAAGTGTCAAGTCCCAACCACTGGACTGTCAGGGAATTCCCTGGAAATAACAATTATTGATAAACATGTGTGGTGAATTTTCTAAAGTTCAGGATAAAGAAAAAATTTCCTCTGAGACTTTTTTTTTGACCCAGGGATTATTCAGAAGAGTGTTGCTTAAACTGTAGGTTTTTGAGACTTTCCTATTGTCTTAAAAAAAGTTCCTGGTCCACATGATACTGGGTACCAAGTGATTGGATCAGAATTACCTAAATGTGTTTGGTAGAATACTAAAGTGGGGTTTCTAATTAGTTACCTTGAGGAAAGCGTCAAATACATTTGGGAAATACCAAGTTAAACAAAGTTAAACAGGTTTATTTCCTGCAAATATTAGCTCCTTTAAACTAAGAAGAATGAAGAATTTCCAAGAGCAAAGTCAAGTATGCAATGTTTCCCGGACATTTAGTCGTTGAGCTTCCTTACCTGTGTTTTTTCAATGAATCTTTTGGGATTTGACTCTGGAGAATAAATTTTGGGAAAAGTCTTGAGTTATGGTTGCTGAGCAAATTTTAAAGATGTTAAAAAGAATCATGGCCCCCATATTTGAGAGCAATGAGTTGCTGATGTTTTTTTCCTCCAAGCTAGAAGTAAATTAATATCAGAGTTTAAAAACAACTCGCCCCCTGCCCCATGGCTGGGGACCCTGCTGCTTAAGAAAACACAGAGTCACAGAGCACTTAGGTGAAGGAGGGAGGCAGGGAAGGAGGGAGAGAGAGAGAAGGAAAGAGAGAATTAGAGGTTGGTATGTGTTAAGTCATCTGTAGTTCTCGCTATAGAAACAGAAGTCAGTTGTTTTGAACACATTCTTTTGTAGTCATCCCAAATGCTAATTTCAGACACTCCCTGTGTGTTGTCATATAGCACATTGAAATTCATACTGAATGGGTTTCTGCAGTTTGATTTTGAGTCAAGATTCCAATGACCTGGTCATTTTAATGAAATTTTGGCTGACAGGCTCATTTCTGTTCAGTTTTGCTGCATGTTACTACAAGGCTGTGATACTCTACAGATGAAGAAACTGAGGTTCAGAGAGTTAGGGATTTTCTAGGGTCACACACACTGAATGAAGGAGTTGGTACTTGAACATTGTCTGATTCTCAGACTGTTCTCCATGGCCATTCTCCTCAGAATGGGTTGTAGTTCTTGCCCAATGGGACCATGAAATATTTCCCCAAACATCTCACAGGGATGGGTTAGTAGGAATATGATGAATATAATGTTACCATGTAGTAGTTACTTATTAAACAGAAAGAATTGTATGGAGATTTCCTTCCATAAGTAAGAATACCACTCTCTGCCAAGACTGAAATTTTATTCAGTCCATAACCTTTGTAAATGAAAAAATGAATTATTCTAATGGGATGTTTAAGATTGGTTCTGTATTGTTTTCAAAGTATATGCTCAAATAACTGATTTCCTGAATATGCCTTTTGAGAAAATGACCTGTCAAAACAAAAGTCTGGTTTTTAAAATTATTTCCCTTTGAAACACAAATGTTTTTAACACAATAAGATACATCCAATTAATGTTCTTCAGAGCAAAAGACATTCAATTAAGTTCATATTTCAAAGTTAACCTCTCCGAAGGACAGAGAGTTCACATTTTAAAAAGTGTCCTTGATTCTAGTCTCCATACTTTATTCACTGCTAATCAAGCCCAATCTGGGGAGAAAAACTATATGGTTTAATATGGAATTTTGTGAGAACCTGATGAATTCAAATTTTACTTGATTGAAACAGTTGATTTTATTTCTGTTGTTAGATGGCATTCAAGGTTGAACCAAGTAGACCCCAAATGCACAAAGACTGTGCTATAATTTTTTTTCTTCTTAGAATTCATTGAGTTTAGAAGTCATTGGAACATTTGCTTGCTTTTTAAGATGTCTGCCATCTGACACATCCTTTGCTGGGTATTCAGAAACATGCTTACTTGCTCTTTGTTTTGTGTTATGAGGTGAATTCTTTCCCTTTAGCCTGGTTTATCTGCATCTGCAGTAATTAGTTGGGTGGTGAATTAAATGAGTTACACCTGAGTTAGTTGAGAGCTTTAATCTGCCTGCATGAGTAGGAAAATTCTAAGCTTTCACTGAACTGAAAACTCGACTCATTGGCAGGATAGAGGGTGACAATGGTTGGAGCTAATGAGGTTCTGTTGGAAGAGATTGAATAATCATTAAAAAATCCATTCATTGGCTGATCCGGCTGTCAGGATAGGGCATCATCACACATATGGCATAGTTGCCTTGGCCTCTGTACACTGTAGTTAGTATAATTCTTTCAGGAGAGTCTACTCCCCAAAGCATCAACAACCACAATTTAACAATAGGAGCAAATGTATGGTGGACTTGTGTTTCTTAATCAAACTGAAATTCTGCATTTGGCTAACAGTATCCTGTATCAAAGGAAAAAAATGGCTGTTCCATCTTCTGTTTGTTTCTAAGAGCCAGCAACAAGCTCTTGGCATCAATATTCACAGTGGGTTTTCAAACATTCAGCAAAAACCATCAATAGCATCTGCTCACACCCCATCACCCTACCCCACATTCATTTGGGGGATGGTTGTAGCTAGCTGAGTGGTTAGATTCTGCATCCTTCTGTATTTAAACTCAGCACTATGGTCTAACTTCAGCATAGTTAGAATGTTGCTTCAAAACAGTTGAATATTATCTTCAGCCTCACTCATGAGACCCAGGCCACTTGACCAAATAGCAGAGACAAAGACTGTAGACTCCAGTCCTAGCCTCTCTGATTTACTGAAGGACCACGAAAATCCCTGGATAGAGTCAAGGGGCCACGATTTAAATCATGACTCTGTATGGGCTAGCTTTGAGATCTTGGTCAAGTACTTTAGTTTTAGCCTTAATTTTCCTTATCTATAAGTATGGGGATCAAATTATAATCTGTGTTCACCTCACAAGGTTACTTGTTTTAGCTGAGAGGAGCTTTAAATATTATTTCTAATATAATAGTTAAATAAGTGTATACTGTCTTCCTTCTGGTCATAGGTTAATGCTTTGGAGAATGTCTAGCCCCATTCCACATGACAGATATTTGTGGACAGCTATCTTACAACTGTTAACCATTATGTTTCCATTGTAAACATCCCTCCTTGCTGCAATCATGGCGTGATTTCCCACACGTTCATCCTTCTGTTCATACTCTGTTAGGAAGTCAGTGTTTTTCCCCAATGTACCTGTTAAGATACGGCACCCAAAACTGAATATAGAACTCCAGTTGGAGGTCTCATATTGCCTTAATATATCCTTATTTTGCAGAGCTCCGAATGCAGTCCTAAGGTTGCCTTAGCAGCTTTGGGCAGCTAGATCCACTGACCTCATTTAGATTTTCGTCCATGAAACCCATAGATCTTTTTCATATCAGCTTCACGTGCATCTATATCTACCTTCCTATACTCAACAATAGTAAGTGATAGCTAACTTTTATCAAGCACTTATAATGTACAAGGCACTATGCTATGTGGTTTGCATATATTAAATGTTTAATTCTCATAACAAATTTACAGGCAAAATTTATTATTTTCCCTGTTTTACAGATTAGTAAACTGGGATTAAAAAGATATAATAGATTTTTCTGTGTTGACCTTGTATAGTGCACCCCTGCTAAGTTCACTTATTAATTCTAGGATTTTCTTGTCTTCCTTCTTTCTTTCTCACTCTTTCTTTCTTTCTTTCTTTCTTTCTTTCTTTCTTTCTTTCTTTCTTTCTTTCTTTCTTTCTTTCTTTCTTTCTTTCTTTCTTTCTTTCTTTCTTTCTTTCTTTCTTTCTTTCTTTCTTTCTTTCTCTCTCTTTCTTTCTTTCTCCTTTCCCTCCTTCCTTCCCTCTCTCCCTCCCCCCTCCCTTTCTTTCTCCTTTCCTTCCTTCTTTCCTTCCTTCCTTCCCTCTCTCCCTCCCCCCTCCCTCCCTCTCTTTCTTTCTTTCTTTCTTCCTTCCTTCCTTCCTTCCTTCCTTCCTTTCTTCTTTCTTTCTTTCTTATAGGTTTGTTAGAATTTTCCACATAGACAATCAGTTTGTCTTTTCCAATCTGTATATCTTTTCCTTCTTTTTCTTGCCTTATTGCAGTGGCTAGGAGTTCCAGGACAATACTGAGTAGGAGTGATGAGAGTTAACATCCTTGTCTTGTTTCTGATTGACAGGGGGAGAATTCAATCTTTCATTATTAAGTATGATATTAGCTGCAAATTTTTTGTAAATGTCCTTTATAATTTTTAGGAACTTCCCCTTTATTCCTAGTTTGCTGAGAGATTTTAAGAAATCATGAATAGTGTTGTATTTTGTCATATATTTTTTCTAAATCTATTAATATAACCACATGGTTTTTCTTCTCTAGGCTGTTAATATGGTGAATTATACTGATTTCTGAATATTAAACCAGTCTCACTTTCCCAGAATAAACTTCCTTGGTTGTGTTTTATTATTCTTTTGATATATTGCTGGATTTGATTTGCTGATATTTTGTTGAGAATTTTTATATCTTTCTGAGGGATACTTGTCTGTAGTTTCATTTTCTTTTATTTATTTATTTTATTTTATTTTATTTTATTTTTTTGTGATACGCGGGCCTCTCACTGTTGTGGCCTCCCCGTTGCGGAGCACAGGCTCCGGACGCGCAGGCTCAGCGGCCATGGCTCGCGGACCCAGCCGCTCGGCGGCATGTGGGATCTTCCCGGACCGGGGCACGAACCCATGTCCCCTGCATCGGCAGGCGGATTCTCAACCACTGCGCCACCAGGGAAGCCCTCATTTTCTTTTAATGTCTTTGGTTTTGGTATAAAGGTAATGCTGGACTTGTAAAATTACTTGTGACATGTTTCCTCCATTTCTACCTTCTGGAAGAGAAAGTGTAGCATTGGTGTAATTTCTTCTTTACATGTTTAGTGGAATTTGCCAGTGAAACTATCTGGGCTTGGAGATTTCCTTTCCAGAATGTTTTAAGCTACAAATTCAATTTCTTTAATATTTTTAGAATTTTCAGGTTATCTATTTTATTTTGGGTGAGTTTCAGTAGTTTGTGGTTTTCAAGAAATAGGTTCATTTCATCCAAGTTTTTGAGTTTGTGTACGTAGTTATTTGTTATGATCCTTTTAATATTTTGAAGGTGTATAATGAGATCCTCTATTTCATTTCTGATACTGATAATTTGTTTCATCTCTCTGCGCTCTTCAGTATTGTTAGAGATTTGTCCATTTTATTGATCTTCAAGATATCTTTTTGTTTCATCAATTTTCTCTATTGTTTTTCTGTTTTCAGTTTTGTTGATTTCTGCTCTTTATCAGTGCCTTTTCCAACTTAAATGGGGCTCATTTTGCTCTTTCCTATTTTCTTGAGGTGGAAACTTAGAGAAGGTTCTTTTTAAAAAAAAAAAAAAATAGAAGCATTTCATGCTATGAATTTCTCTCTAAGGATTTTGTTCAGTTCAAAATATTTTCTAATTCCATAAATTTTTTCCTTTTTATCCATGGATTTAAATGTGTTTTGTTTAATTTCTAAGTATTTGGAAATTTTCCTATTATTCTTCTTTTATTGATTTTTACTTTAATTCTATTATGGTCAGAGAATATGCTTGTATGTTTTAAATTAGCTAAAGTTTGTTTGAGACCTCAGATATTATCTCCAGCTATAAAGGAAAATCAGTCTCCAATAGTCATGTACCTTTCCAGAGTGAGAAGGTGGATCACTTGCATAGAAGTCCTTTTTTAAAGGTTTTGATGTATGGGTGGTATGTTTTGTTTTACAGAAATGCAAGGAAAAGCAGACCAAACTATTCTGAAAAATCAGAGATAAAATTTACGTTAGCTACTTAAGAAATTTAATGGGCCCAGGACTAGAGACGTGCACTGTGAGGTAATTAAATCTACATTCTAGTATATAAGATACAGTTTTCTTGGTAGAACTGATTGGATGGGAACACCAGGAGTGAAGGAAATTCAGAAGGTTCCTGAGTTCTTCCAGGAGGAGGGGGACCATATCTGTCTTTGTTGTTCGCTGAATTCTCTCCTCTGCGGGCCCCAGGCTTGTGCCTGCCACTCCTCGTGGTCTGCTGAACCTACCCTGGGATGTGGTTAGCCAGCAACTGCCGTATCTGTATGCTTGCATCTGTGGCTCCTTGCAAATTAACCCCTGGCCACTGGATGCCACTCTTCCGTCAGAGTTTTGGTTTGCCCACCTCTTGCTATTAAAATCCTACCAGTGAATAATCATTTCTGGTTTTGCCCAAGGGTTACAGTGTGAAGTTTGATGAAATTGTTTAACTGATCATAATGTCCATCTCTCCAGAGAGCTGATGCCTGGCTTAGGCAAACCACAGAAAGTTTCAGTTCCAGTGTGCTTGTCTCCTGAGTTAGTCTGAGTCATTAAAACCTCTTCCACTCCCTAGGCTGCTTCCTGCTGGGACCAACTTGCTGAAGCCAGAGCTTGACATTTTCATGCCAGTCCCTCTCCTTGACTTCAGTCAGAAGCCATTTGAGCTTAATTACTGTCTTTTTAGCAGTCTTCTGTCTTGCTGTACCTCCTCCCTGACCCTCTGGGCTGAGTGAGGTTTCCCTTTCACCAAAGTTTCGCAGCATCTTAGATGCATTTCGATTACACATATTTTATTTATTTGTTTATCTGTAGAGACTGGCAGCAATGTGCATAGGTTTTGAAGTTAGACTGTGGTGGATTACCTAAATGGCCCCTTTGCCATATAACTTTGCAGTTTCTCTCACTAAAAGGTAGAATATATTCCTCTGCCTTTTCCTGAGTTTGTCCATGTAGCTTTCTTTGGCCATTGGAATGTTGGCATGGACCATGTAACCAAGTTTGAATGGTGCTTACTGTGGTCTTGAGAACAACACACCTGAGGCAGTCTGATGCTCCCAGAAAAGTGAAAGGCATTTGGAGTCACCCTGAATCAAGCCCAGCCTGGATCAAATGGCCCTCAGCCAACCTCCAGATCATTGAGAATAAATGAACGTAGGTTTAATCTACTGATATTTGGGGTGGTTTTTGTTGGTAGCTTTTTTGTGACAATACATAGATAGGCTAGGATTCTAATCTGATCTCTGAAACTCACCAGCTATGGTTTTGAAATATACCAGCCTTTTAAAATGGGGTAAGTAGTAGATTCTCTTTAGGGTCATGGCCAGGACAGGTAATTACATATGCAAAATGCCAAGTGTGGGGCCTTAAAGTCACCTTTACAGCTACTGGCCCATAGTAGGTACCCAATAAATGTGTGTTGAGTGCATAATGAAAGCTTTAAAGAGTGATGGTGGGGACTACCCTGGTGGTCCAGTGGTAAAGAAGCCACCTTCCAATGCAGGGGATGTGGGTTCGATCCCTGGTCGGGGAACTAATATCCCACATGCCGCGGGGCAACAAAGCCCGAGCACCACAACTATTGAGCTCGTGCACCTCAACTAGAGAACCCGTGTGCCACAAACTACAGAGCCCATGTGCTCTGGAGCCCATGCCACAACTAGTGAAGAGAAAGAAAACCCGCACGCCACAACTAGAGAGAAGCCTGCACACTGCAAGGAATGTCACAATGAAAAATCCCACGTGCTGCAACAAAGATCCCTCAGGTCACAACAAAGACCCGATGCAGCGCAAATAAATAAATAAATAAATAAAATAAAAAAGAGTGATGGTTGTGAGAAACAGCACATCATGGGATTTAAGGGCTTGTTTATAATATTGCAACCATGGAGCGGGTCTCTAGAATTTTTTAGTGACATTAATCTTTCCAAATTTCTGGGGGAACCAAGAGATTCCATGACGCCTGGAGCGTGGTATAAGGAGGTTGTTCTACACTCTTTTGAGACATCTTTCACCTCTGTCATCTTCTGATCCCAGGATCCTTGTTTTCTGAGAGTCCCTTCCATCCCACATGTCTTGTGGTTGTCTGATCTTACTCCTTGGTGTACCTAGGTCATGACTCCTCCTCTTCGACATTACTGAAGAGCCCTAACTTCAAGTTTGCTGGTGGTCCTGTTAGCAACTCAGATGCATAAGACCTTTTTTTTAAAAAAAATGTCTTCCAGTGGTTTCTGAGTCACCCACTAGTTGTTGAATCTTAAGATCATTTGTTACTGAGTCCCAGGAAAGGTGTTAGGTGGCCTGCCTGTTTGTCCTCTGAGCTAATTGTGATGGGCATCTGTGATTCCAGCCTTGTTATCATCTCAGGAGGGTCACGGATATTTCCTAATTAATGTTTATAGCTCACTCTGGTCTGCTGAGATGGAAACAGAGGGAGTGATGTGCCAAATGATTGCACCGTGATTTTCATCCCCCTGATTGATAATAGGCTCTGAGGATAACTAAACTCTGTCCTTGGTTTTAGGGCTGGCTGGCCTGAAAGTGTTACTGACCCTCATGTGTGAGCAGGTTAACTTAGGCAGTGGAGTGCATGAGATACAACTTCAGGTTGGATAAGTTCTTCACAGCTGCCACAGTCAGGCCTTGCCCAGGATTGGGTCCAGTTCTCTCCCTCCCAGCTTGGGGGGATCCA